>NC_056747.1:708206083-708303583 GCF_019279795.1 Protopterus annectens | reverse complement strand
AATCGGTACCAAAACACTTTTTCTCCAAGATTTCATTAAACAATCTAATTAAAAATTCCACTGCCATTTCACCTAAACACCTCCATGCTTCCATAGGTATGTCATCTGGACCAACAGCCTTTCCGTTCTTCATCCTCTTTATAGCTATCCTTGCTTCCTCCTTGCTAATCCACTGCACTTCATGATTCACTATCCGCACATCATCCAACCTTCTCTCCCTCTCATTCTCTTCATTCATCATCCCCTCAAAGTACTCTTTTTCCATCTGCTCAACACACTCTTCTCGCTCGTGAGTACGTTTCCCTCATTATCCTTTATCACCCTTACCCGCTGCACATCTTTCTAGCTCGGTCCCTCTGTCTAGCCAATTGGTGCAGGTCCTTTTCTCCCTCCTTGGTGTCCAACCTTTTATACAACTCACCATATGCCTTATCCTTGGCCTTCGCCACCTCTCTCTTTGCTATGCACCTCATCTCCTCTTGTCTACTTTCTTCATCTGTCTTACATTCACACTTCTTCTTCGCCAACCTCTTTCTCTGTGTACTCTCCTGTACTTCTTAATTCCACCACCAGGTCTCCTTGTCCCCTTCCTCTTTCCAGATGTCACACAAAGCACCTTTCTAGCCATCTCTCTTACTAGCTCTGCTGTAGTTACCTAGCTATTCGATAACTCTTCACTGCCACCCAGTGCCTGTCTTAACTCTTCCCTGAGCATCACCTTACAATTACCATTTTTCAATTTCCACCATTTGATCCTTGGTGCTGCCCTCGCAGTCATCCTCCTCTTCTTGATCGCCAATGTCATCCTACAAACCACCATCCTTTGCTGCCTAACTACACTTTCCCCTGCCACCACTTTACAGTCTCCCACCTCCTACATACTGGCCCTTCTATATAAGATATAATCCACCTGTGTGCATCTTCCTCCACTCTTGTATGCCACGCTATGCTCCTCCCTCTTGTTAAAATACATATTCAACACAGCCATGTCCTTCCTTTTCGCAAAATCCACTACCATCTGACCTTCTGCATTCCTTTGCTTAACACCATACCTATCCATCACTTCCTCATGTCTGTGTGTGTGTGTGTATCTATATATAATATAGATAGTGTGTGTGTGTGTGTGTGTGTGTGTGTGTGTGTGTGTGTGTGTGTGTGTGTGTGTGTGTGTATATATATATATATATATATATATATATATATATATATATATATATATGCATTTGTATGTGTGTGTGTGTGTGTGTGTGTGTGTATATGTATGTATGTATGTATATATATATATATATATATAAGACAAAAACTCTGTAAAGTTTTATGAAGAATAGAATAATATATTTAAAAACTTCAAAACTAGCTAAAATAAAAAGAGAGCCAATGTAATGAGCTTCATCCAGTTTAATGTGCTGGACTTCCTTAGAAAAGTGAAATAGTACACTACGATTCCAATATATAAAGGCTGCAGTACTGTAAAATGACATCATAACTTTTAAACCAATGTTAAAACATAATACACTATATCATTAATATTAATACAGCTGTCTGTAAAGAACTGAATAAAAACATAATAGTAATGCACACAAAGAGAGAAACCCATGTCATAGGTTCATGCAGTAAAAGTGTCATGAATATTAAAAATAAAACTAAACCCAAATGTTCATGTGAGAACACTGTAATGGATAATCGAATAATTATATTATTAAATAGTGTCAAGCAGGATGTGAAATTAAGTCAGTCAAATAAAGTAGTATATCAAAATAAGCAGGGTAAACCAGGCAATACTTAATTGCATCATTTTAAAACACACTTGATGTTAACACTTTCATTAATGTCTGGAGGAGCTTCTGCATTTAATAATAGTTGCCATCTTAACCTCTAAAAGGGTATCCTTATCTCCAAAAAATAAAGGAACTTGGTCTAGAACTAGAAATTTAAATTCAATAATAGGAGTGCAGGAATGGCTGTGCTTAGCTAATGCATTACTCAAATCAGCATTTCTAATAGCACCATAATGTTCCTTTATTCTTGTAGAGAGTCTACGTATAGTTTTACCAATATAAAATGCAGAACATGTAGAACAAACTGCTACGTAGACAACAAAAATAGACTTGCAGTCAAAATAATTATCAAAATGTATGGTGAAATTATTATGCTTAAATGTATGAGTCACCAGTTAAAATCCATTTACAAGCAATACAATTGCCACAAGAAAACATACCCTTGGTGGGGTTTAAACTTGAAGGAGAGCCTAAAAAAGGAGAATCTCTATTTTCAAATAACAGTTGTAAGGCTTTAACCTTCTTATGTGTAAAAATAGGGTAGGAACCCAATTTAACATTAATGTCTTGACTAGAAGTTAAAATATTCCAGTTATTATGAAAAACATCTTTAATAGCACTAGAATCCCTACAAATCGGTACAGGAAAAGAAGTAAATCTATCAACCACAGTGCTAGAATCTTCCTTGGAAGGAATAATTGTAGAATAATCAGTGGTAATATCAAGAAGTGTATTATCATCGAGGTATTATTAGTGTGCCTAGACTTGGGAGAAAAGCCATATAAAACTATCGGGGGAAACCTACTGTGTCTCAAAGAACTGACTTCTGTAAAAATAGATTGTAATAAATCACCCGGGTATCCTCTATTCAACAAAAATGTGGTAAAAATCTGGCATTCTGTAAAAAAGGTAGTGTCGTCAGAAATTATCCTAGATAATCTGATATATTGCCCTCTAGCCATATTATGTTTAATGAATAAAGGATGCATGCTAGCATAATGCAAATAATTGTTCCTGAAAGTGCTTTTTCTATAAATGGAAGAAGTCCAGGTCTGTGCAGTTGTATTACGAGACACCTGTACATCTAGGAAATTAACTAGATCACCACATGCAGACATCTTACATTTCAGAAAGGGGATAGAGATAGACAATTGACCAGTGAAGTCATGTAACTGATGTTCAGCCCCTTCCCATATAAAAAAGAGATCATCAATTTACCTCCTATACATGTACACATGACTAAAACCTAGTAAAGTAATCAAGGAATTAATCTCCCACCAAGCTAGAACTAAATTTGCAAAAGCTGGTGCCAACTCAGCCCCCATTGCTACACCTTTCTTCTGGTGAAAAATCTTGTCTGTGAAATAGAAACAATTTTTTTTAAAAAACTAAAGTAGTTAATGTGCAAATAGTACTTATTTTGTCAAGAGAAAAAGAAGTGCATTTCTTTAAATAACATTCTAAATAGTAAATTCCAATATCATGTGGAATATTAGTATATAAAGATTCAATGTCTAAAGTAAATAAAACGACAGGTGACAACGGAGGAGGATTTAAATATAACAGATTTAGGAAGTCCCAGGAATCTCTTAAAAAAAATAAGGTGACTTTTGAACAATGGGATTTAAAACTATGTCAATGTATTCTGCAATATCCTTCGTTTTGGTCCTTTTTATTAGAGACAATATGTCTAAATGGATGGTTGGTCAGATCCTTGTGGATTTTAGGGATCCCAAAAAATGTTCCCAAATGAGGATTGCAAAAAGTCATGAAAGAGGCTTCCATCTCAGAAATAAGATTAATCTTCTGTAACCCAGCAATAGTTTTGTCAATAATCTTAAAGGCCCTTTTAACATCTAAGAGTGTAGCTGGAGAATAAAACTCACTGTTATTTAAATCCTGTAACATAGTATGAGAGTAGCTGGAGAATAAAACTCACTGTTATTTAAATCCTGTAACATAGTATGAGAGTATCTGTCTTGTTCCATTAAAACTATGCCCAAGCCCTTGTCTGCTCTCATAATTCTAAGGGACTTGTCATAAATAAAAGATTTTAAATCTGATAATTGTTGATTAGAAAGGTTAAACCATTTATTTCTACTATTCTTAGATAACAGTAGGCGTAAATCTTTCTCACATAGCTTAGAAAAAATATGTAATGTGTGTTACACAATATATATGGTTCTTGATCCAGGAAACGCAATACAGTATTTCCACAACAACAACAACAACAAAATCTTGTATTAAAAACGTGCATTATTTATTTTAACAATACTGTCTTCAAATAATGACTTTTTGATCTTTTGTTTTGATCATCCAAATACAAGTAACTAACTTAAAGGCATAGCAAAAAAATAAACTGGTAAACACCCAGTATATAGTTCCAAACAAAACAGTTCAAGAATAAAAAGCAAAAGGAACTTACAAACTGATGTAAAAATAGGTTTAATAGCAAATCTTTCCAAATTAAACTCTTCTTCAGTGCTTAAAATCCTATTAAAACACATGTCCATATATACACCACATGAACAAATTCAAATCAATATAACTACAACAATAAAAGGGTGCTTGTTTCATGAAAAAAGAGATTTCTTAAGAACACGTTTTAAACTCACAGTATCATTCAGCACAGGGGGCACATCTGCTTGAAAGTAATTTAATCAATCTATACTAAACATTCTCAGTATTCAACACAATATCTGCTCCTCTAATACATCTTTAAAATGTTTTTTATAATCCTAAATGTAAACCTGTGTGTTTTATCTGAGCTTATGATATGTTTAGCTAAGGCATTACTGTCCACCTCCCTACGTATGTCAGATAGGTGTTGGGCTATCCTTTCTTTTAACATCTTGTTGGTTTTTTCCAGCATAAAATTAAGTGCATTTTTCACAGATGGCTAAGCAAACCACAGTCTTGATATTACAAGTAACCACAATAAAATCTTGCCTAGGACACCACGATGGAAACCCGCAGTCCAAGTAACACAGTTTATTGGTAGAAATAACACAAAATAACGCTAACAATCCACAATGCGTTTTCGATCAACAATCTTCTTCAGCAAAAACTGCAACAATCTTCTTCAGCAAAAACTGAAACACTGAATAATGCTTCACTCCTGATTAAATACCCTGCCCTGTTGTCTGTCCAATTACAGAAATTGCTAATTAGTTTGAAAACATCAACTAATTTAAAGTACCAGTATGTAAAAAAATTTTGTTTTTAACTTTACACACTGTATTTTAGTCAAATAGTTTTAAAATAAATAAATAATTGTTTACATAGTTAGAATATGAAATGACTTGAACATATTCTGATTAAAAAACATGTATGGTGTTATAAAATTTCACATTAAAACCACTTTGTTGTTTAAAAACCTTTTTAAAACTGATTTCTTCCAAGTTATATATATTGAATGTGATAAATGGTGACATCTGGTGGCTTTGTGATGTAAGTACAAGAGCTTTATAATTTTGCAGATCTAAGTTTTAGTACTGGCTTTATAGACAAATAATCATTCAAACCTGGAAATTTATTGGAATCCAGTATTAATCAACACCCTCGGATCCCGACGGTATTTGGAATACCAAAGGTTCACAAGAATCCCACAGATCCACCACTTAGGTTAATAGTTTCGGCTGAGGGGTCTACCACTACACCACTAGCCAAATTTGTAGATGACAAACTGAAGGTCTTGTCATACACTGGAGACACGGTCCTTAAGGATTCTTGGGACTTTCTAAGGAGTGTTAAAACAGAATTATTTTCACCGGACCTTATTTTTATTACCGTAGACATAGTGGATTTATTTGGTTCCATCCCACACGAGACAGGCCTTTTATGGTTGGAAGAAGAGATTTTGGACCAAGGCACTTTGTCACACCTTGATTTTACAAATTGTCTTTTATTCATGGAAACTATCTTAAAAAACAACTACATGTACTTCCAAGGGGAATTTTTTAAACAAAAGAAAGGTGTTGCCATGGGTGCCAAATGTGCCCCTACATATGCCAACATAGTTTTGAAAAGGTGGGAAAAACTATACATTTTGAACGGTCCATACACCCAATGTTGGTGTTTGTACAAGAGATTCCTGGACGACATATGTATATTTTGTACAGACACAATGGAAAAATTCCATGAATTTTTGGATTATTTGAAAGACACCACCAACTTTTTGGATTTCAAATTTGAGGCAAATGTGGAACAATGTGTGTACTTGGACATTATACTTAAAAAGCAGGCTACAGGATTTTCCTGGGGTATACATCGCAAGAAAACCTTTTCAAATTCATACCTTCACTACCAAAGTTCTCACCCTTATTTTCAAAAGAAAAACATAGTGAAGGGACAACTTGTTAGGGTCAGTCGAATGACCTCAGACGACTCAGAATTTTCAAGTGAAAGTAACAATGTTTGCAACATGTTAATGGATAGGGGTTATCCAAGACCACTACTTGATGAGGCCTTACTCGAAGTGGTCCAAGAAAGGCACAAAAGATTTGCCCCTATTCTAGGACAGAACATCTCTAGTACAACCAACGATTTGGGCTCCAAAGAAACCACTTCTTTAGATACAGCGTATATACTTGATTATACGGGGGATTCAGGGCCTATTAGGCAAGTTATATCTAAGGAATGGTCAAGATTTGTTCAAATTTCAGATTTACCTTTCAAAAATCAAAGACCACTAAAATTTATTTATCGGAGGGACACCAATTTCAAACAAATGTTTGAATTTGGAGGCCCTAAAGACAAGAAAACTGGCACCCGGGGTGTTGGGACATACAAATGTGGGTTTTGTTCCCAATGCCCCAGGATTAACAAAAAAAAGGAGATTTTTTTGGAAGCTAGGAATAGAACACTCACTAGCAGAGGTACATTTAACTGCAACAGCAATGGTGTTGTATATCTTGCAACCTGTAATTTCTGTACCTTGTTTTATGTGGGAAAAACAGAAAGGAAACTAAGATGTCGCATTTACGAACACTTGTATGAAGTTAAAAAACAAAATGTGAAAAATGCATTGTTTAGACATCAAGTTTCTTGCCCACAAGCAGAATTTTCTTTTTTTGTGCTAGACTCTTTACCTAGGGATATTAGGGGTGGATTATGGGAAGATAAACTTGAATATAAAGAGTTATACTGGCAGATAGTACTGGATTCCAATAAATTTCCAGGTTTGAATGATTATTTGTCTATAAAGCCAGTACTAAAACTTAGATCTGCAAAATTATAAAGCTCTTGTACTTGCATCACAAAGCCACCAGATGTCACCATTTATCACATTCAATATATATAACTTGGAAGAAATCAGTTTTAAAAAGGTCTTTAAACAACAAAGTGGTTTTAATGTGAAATTTTATAACACCATACATGTTTTTTAATCAGAATATGTTCAAGTCATTTCATATTCTAACTATGTAAACAATTATTTATTTATTTTAAAACTATTTGACTAAAATACAGTGTGTAAAGTTAAAAACAAATTTTTTTTACATACTGGTACTTTAAATTAGGTGATGTTTTCAAACTAATTAGCAATTTCTGTAATTGGACAGACAACAGGGCAGGGTATTTAATCAGGAGTGAAGCATTATTCAGTGTTTCAGTTTTTGCTGAAGAAGATTGTTGCAGTTTTTGCTGAAGAAGATTGTTGATCGAAAACGCATTGTGGATTGTTAGCGTTATTTTGTGTTATTTCTACCAATAAACTGTGTTACTTGGACTGCGGGTTTCCATCGTGGTGTCCTAGGCAAGATTTTATTGTTGTTACTAGCTTTCATCATTTTGCCTACATCTCCTTTTTGTATTTCTTGATATTACAAGTGGCAAACTTATGAAAATAAAATGTCTTTCTTGTATTGGAACACTGAGTTTAAAATAAAGTATATGAGTACTGATGCACAAAAGAGCAGCACAATGGTGCAGTAGTAAGCATTTCTGCCTTACAGCTCTTG
This sequence comes from Protopterus annectens, assembly GCF_019279795.1. NCBI lineage: Eukaryota > Metazoa > Chordata > Ceratodontiformes > Protopteridae > Protopterus > Protopterus annectens. The sequence goes on along the minus strand of NC_056747.1, from coordinate 708,295,845 downwards.
CCTCTCCAGTTTATCTTTGTCAGGGTGCCTTCTGTGGAGAGGCTGCATGCCCTCTCTGCTTCTCTACTTGTGTTTTCACCGGGTGCTTTGGGGTTCTTTCTCACACCCCAAAGACATGCCATTAGATAAATTATCAATCTTTTAAACTGCAGCACAAAATGCAGAACCAGTGTAGCCAAAGGCAACTTCAGTTTGATAAACAGAATAAATAAAATGAATGAAGCTAGAGCCAAAGTACTCTTTTATGAATAAGTAAGCCACTTGTATCCTGTTATACAAAAAATAACCATATTTCAGAGAGGAACTGTTACCTTTTTGGTAGTTAAATAGAACTAAAACTGATCCTATGATCAGTATAACCAATTAAATATATTCAATAATATAGATGTCTAACTGAAAATAATGGATACACAATATGAAATATAACAAATTTACTTCAAAAACATATACATAAGTGTATAAAAGCCTAAGAAAACAATGAACCAAACATTTCAGTCTTTTCAGTTTTTTTTAGTGTTTACTGCTTCACAGAAGTAAGTTGGAATATTTGATCTCAGTAAAAGATGGCATTGCAGCTCCATTTAATCTACAAGCAACGCCCTTTAGTCAGTACCACTTTTTCCAACATAAAGATAAAATATCCACACAATTACAAGAATACTTGACAATAGTATGCCTAAACTTTCTAATTGCATAGTTGTGTTCATAGGCATGAAACAGCCTGCGAAATTAATACATTTTTCTGTCAAAGGGCTGTGTAACACCTTAAGACCTACCAATGCATATATCATTAAAGAAGGGCCTATTTGTCCAAAATTTACAATGACAGTAAAACCCACAGTTTCCTTACTTTTCTTGCTTGTGATTTCTTTGTTGCTATTGCTTGTAATTTCTGTATGGTTATTGTTGCCTTCCAATAATTTTTTTTTTAAATGACACCCTTTTCTTACCAGTTACTTCAGAGACATTATCATGTTGCCAAACAAAATCTGCTAATTTTCATTAACCATCCACCTGATTTATACTGAATCAACATTATAGCTGATGCCAAACCTGCATAATTCCGAAATATTCTGAGTTTATCCAGGGGCATTATCTCACTCTGTAGCGCAGTCATTGTATGACCTATGTAAATCTGTCTTATGGTTGGAAACTTCTTGATAAATGTCACTCACAACTACATATATGTTACAGCCTGTGTTAAAAAAATTTATTTAGAAACTTCAGGTCTGCCACAAAATCATAATCCCTATATCAAATTAAATAACTGAATAGTCTGACTTTTGATTTACATTTTGGTTTAGATATACTTACACTAAGGAGTCTCTTAATTTCATATAAAAGGTTCACTCTGTACCTGTGGATGATTGTAATATTTATGCATGTGGGGCTGTCAGCCCTGACAGTGAGATAATCTGGGCTGGATTTGACGCCAAAGTGACTGGCACTGAAGCAGGTGCTGAGGAAGGAGCAGATCTGATGTGAATAGAGGACCTACACTGTCTGCTATGGTTGTATAGGGGGAGGGGATAACTCTCATGTATATCTGAGCTTTCACAAAAGCCCTCATCATTCAGTCCCAGTCAACATCAACTATGCTACTGGTGGACCTGGTAGACTAAAATGAGGAAACAGAAGGGGTTCTCAAACACATGAAGCTTGAGAACTCCCTCTCATAGGATTGGCTACTTGCTGAGATTTGCTTTCTTGAGAATCAGTCATGAATAATTATGCTGTCAGTATTAACACCGAAGGATGCAAATTAGTGGCTCTGATGTTCTTGGAGCTGATTCTGGAACTGGAATAGAACGTCTGCATAATTTCAGAGCTGGAGATGACGGAGAACTATAAGAATGTCTCTTTTTTTGTCTTCTCTCTTTCTTTAATTCTTTCTTTTCACCCTCTTTGTCTGCACTTCTATGATGCATTTTCTCAGCACTTTTTGAAGACTGAGAGCAGTCATCATCCAATTCTCCCACAGTGGCAGGCAGAAAGCTTTTAAGTATTAACAAGTCCCTTGACCCAAAGGATTTACAAATTTTACATTGTGCAATGAGGTGCTCAACCTTGGGCAAATAATGCACTGGTCATGCATTTCCAGGAGCAGGACTTGTGAGCACATTTGGTACACTTTTAAAAATTGAAGCTTTTTCCATTGCTGACTGCACAAGGCTGTCAAAAAAGGATTTTGTTAAACAATTTGTACATTAGGAAAATGGACTTCCAAGATGGCTGCACACTGAGTAACACCTTAATTTCAGCTGTCCCAGTGTGAAAACAGAAACTTAGAAACAGAGCCAGTGAATTTGTCTTTTTGGGTAAATTTCAGTTATTGGCTAGTAAGTGCACTGCCTGGATGCCAGCTAAGAAGAAATGTAGAGAATCTGAAAGAAAATCAACCACAAAATCTAAGGAAAAATTACTGTCTGGGAAACGTCCTGCCGCTGTTAATCAAAAAAATAATTCAAGCTTCAACCTTGGTGCAAGACGGACCTTGAATAATCAAGAGGAAAAAATAAGTCAAATTTTCTCAGAGCTGATTAAAATAAATGAAACACTGAAGGAGTATATCAACTCAAACAACAAAAGGCTGGAAAAATGGAAGATGCTTTAACAAGAGGAATTCTGCAGCTGTTCAGCAAAAAAGCAGAACAAGCCCCAGCTTTGGTGCAAGACATGATTTCCAGGAATATATAGGAAAAGTTAAATGTGCACAGAGCTGATTAAAATAAACAAAAATTTGAAGGAGTATATCAACACAAATAAAAGGCTGGAAAATGGAATAAGCTCTAAACAAATATTCAGATGAGCTAATAAAAATGCAAAAATCGGAGGTCAAAATGAAGAAAAGGCTGGCTATGTGTCTGCCCAACAAAATGTTTCAAAAAATGGCAGAATTGGAGGACAGAGCATGTAGAGAAAACCTGAGATTTTCTGCTGTACCAGAGAAAATGAAAGGAACAGATTGTGTTAATTTTAAGAAAGAAATAGGCAACTAGACTGGTATTCCACAGCAGGAGCTGTTAATTGAAAGGACACATTATGTGTATGCTCCAAAGATGGCCACGAGAAAGCAGACAAGATCTCTAATAGTAAAAAGCAATTCTATCAGCAGAAAGAGTTGATTCTGACAAAACTGTGGCAGAAGGATAATGTACTAAAAGTTGGAGACAGTAGTGTGTTTGTGGAAAATGATTACTTGCTGTACACCAGGCAGAAGAGGAGTAAATTTACTCCAGCAATCGGGGAATATCGAGAAGCAGGTGTGAGATTCAAGCTGCTGTATCCAACTATCTTCAGAATATTTATTTTTCCCTGGAGGGTCAAAGACATTTCTTGATGCAGGGCATGCTAAGGAGGAAATACAAAAGTTTATCCAACAAACAGTGAGCTATCAAACAGAAGGAGATTCTGTTTCTTATTCTTCTGGTAATAAAGCTCTTGGGGAGAATATGACAGTGAAACATTTTCTAATGTTCCAAAGGAAAATGCTTGAGAGACTGTAAAAAAGCACGGGAGTTGACTAGAAGAATCAGGAGTATGTTGGAAATGAACCAGAGACTGGAGTTGGGAGACTGAGATCAACAGGAAGAAAACCAGCAACTCAGAAATGAATGAATTAATGTGGGAATTACAAAGTATTAATCACATTTGCAAGTAATATGGTGGAACAAGAAAACCTTGAAATATTGGACTTTTCTGACTTTGTTATACTTGTAGGGACTCCAAAGCATATGCCCTACTTCATGTCATTAATGTTTGGAAGAGTATTAAGGAGGGTGGAAAAGGAAAGAAAGACGTGACTAAGTAAAATAATGTTTGTTCTTAACAGTATTGTTATAAAACATGACATATGCATGTTAGAGTACAGCTTTTTGAGTTATTTTTGTGCGTAATAGAGATACTAAAGTAAAGACGTGCCCTTTTTTTCTTTCCTGTTCATTTTTAAGAAATATAGGCACTGCAATATAAAAAAAGAGATGAAAGCCTGGATATAAGAACATGATACAAGTAAAAGTGATATACTTTTTCTTACTTTTGCACAGGAAAATGGCTGTATTAAGGTCCTTGGCTTGACCTAAAAACATGTTTTAAGTGGAAGGAAGTAAATAAAAGAAAATTTAAATGTAATGAAAAGTTTTCCTTTAGCAAATAAATGTTCACCGTACAACATAAGAAGCTTGTAGTTGAAACCAACTGTGTATCTGATTCTCATGTTTGTATGGAAACAAGCTTATAAGGGCAATAAAAACAGAATACTGTTTTTATTTCAGTAGCAGAACAATGTTTTCTGAAAGCAATCAAGTTATTTACAGCAGGAAGTAGGAATAAACATATGACAAAACCAGATAGCACTTAGTGCAAGTAGAAGCACAGGCTGTACTATGCATCTTAGCATAGATAAGTTTCATTATAGGTCAGTTCAAGCCTCTTAAGTGTAGCTGTCACTCTGGGACAATTGTTCCTATTAGGAGGGTTAAACTTCATTACTTGAAGATGTAAATAGTTTTGTGGGAGTGTGGCTTTTGTTTGAGGGTTTTCATTAAAACAAAAGGTCTTGTAAGCTGTCTCATAGGTTAAAAGGGCTATGACAAGAAACAGCTGTATAAAAGATCAACCTGCCAAACAGCATGTAACACAAAAGCTGAAACTAGACATTAAAAAAACTTATAACAGGTGGGAATAATTTCTTCTTATAATGGCAACATTTTCCATATTATCTTTTAATGAGAATGGTCTAATGGGTGTATACAAAAAAGAATGAGTAGTGAACTATATTAAAAATGCAGAGTTCAAATAGTTATGCTACAGGAGACACATTTGGAAAGAAGTGAGCATGTGAATTTGATAACGAAAAGAATGGTTATTCAGCAAAATATCTGGGACAAAGGAAAGGGTGAATACTTGTACTACTTGCCAGAGGAGCTTCAATAATGATAGAAGAGGAAAAAAGATAATCATGGTAGATTTGTAGTAGTAAGGGGCTGCAGACAAAGGAGAAGGGTTACACTGGCATGCATTTATATTCCACCTAAAAGTGCTACAATGGAGCTTAAAATTCTGGGAGAAATAATCAGTTTTCAGCATGGAATATTACTTATAGGTGAAGACTGGAGTTTGATTTGCAACAGTGATGATGTATCTGGGAGGGGTGTAGAAGGGAAATGCAACAAAACAAGACATTTCTGAAGATATTTGGTATGAAAGATGTGTCTTCAGTAGTAGGAGCTTGGAGAGAATTTACATATTATTCCAAAAGGTATAAAAGCTGGACTAGGCTATACAGAAGGTACATTTCACAGGAACATGTGCATTAAAGTGAAAAATTTGATACACGTCCTATAACTATTTCCGATCATGCACCAAGAATGACTAAAATAAAAATGCAGGATAATGAAATGAAAATGAAATACTTGCGCTTTCCCACCCATCTGTTAAGCAGAGAGGAATTTAAGGAATGGGTAGTGGACATTATTTGGGAGTTAATAGGGAAGATAAAAATTTCTTCAGAAAATGTAGCTAGGGAGTGGGATAAAATCAAAGTGTAGTTTAAAAATATGGTAAAAATAAAAGGAAAAGAGATATGGTTAAGAAGTAACAAGAATTATTTAGAGGGAGTGATAACAGTTAATGTATTGCAGAATACAGAGAGTCTCAAAGAATAAGAAAGCCAGAATTGCAGATTGCTAAAGAAAAAAAAATGGAACCACCTCAAATATGCATGAATTTAGAAAGACTGCTGTTAAGCAACTGTTTTTTTGATAACTTCAAAGCACAAAAGCTTTTAGCATAATGGTTCAGGCAACAGAAAGTAGAAAGGGCTGTTGCCAAGTTTAGGGAACCTATAACAAGGAAGTAGCCAGAGATTCTATAGAGGTATAAGAAGTATTTTGGAAATTTTATGAAAATCTGAATAAAGCAAAGAAATGTGGAAATAAAGAAAAAGTACAAATGAAATGTTTGACTGAATATGCCAAGGTTAGAGGTAGATGAGGCGCAATTACTAATGGTTAAGCTAGGAGGAGACTAGATAAAATGGTAATGTATAACTAATCTACAGGAAAATCTCCAGAAATAGATGATAGTCCTGTGGAAGCTAGGAGGAAAGAAAGTGCTAAAGAGCTGGTGGATTTTGTTTAACAGTATTGTAAAAGGAAAAACAGCTGTGGTGGCTGTAATACTTGAAGATGGTAAAGACCCATCAGATCCAGCTTCATATAGGCTCATTTTTTTATATTCTTATCCATGATTATAGAATGTTTGTCTAGAATTGCTAAAAAAATGTCAGTGGTGATGCCAAAATTGATAGATATGTATCAATGTGTTTTTTGGAAGGGAGGCAAGCATTTGATAACATTAATAGAACGATGATGATCCAGAGGGAAGCAGAATGTAACAAAATGCTGTTGGTCCTTGATGCAGAGAAAGCATTCAACAGAGTAACCTGGAATTTTATGAGCAGTGCAATGGAAGTATTTGCATCCCTGAGAAAATAAAGTTAATTAAAAGGATATATGAGGGATTAGAGGTGAATATTAAAGTCTGTGTGTGTGGGTCCTCTCTGACAAGTTCTGTTTGAACAGAGGAACCAGGCAGGGGTTTCATCTCTCGCTTCATTATTTGCATTATGTTTGGAACCACTGGCAAAAGAAATAAGGGACTCAGAAATTCAGGAATATAATTGATATAGTAATCAAGACAAGTTGGCTTTATTTGCAGATTATATTTTGTACCTGATGAAACCATCTCAGAATGTTTCACAACATTGAAATGTCCTTTTCTGGTTTCAAGTCTTTGTTGGACATAAAATGAATGAAGGTAAAACAAAGGCAATAAGTGTAAACTATACCTACTCACAGATTGATTCCACAACACCATTATTTACGGGGACATGATAAAACAAAGTATTTAGGAATATAAGTTAAAAGGATTCTGTTATTGCAGTTAAGGATATCTGGAAAGAGTCTAAACAAAAAAAAAAATACAAAAACTGAGAAATTGGAAGCTCTATTTTATAGATGTGGATAGCAACATACAAACAGTGGAAATGTTTTTAGTCCCTGTAGTTTTATACACAGGTCAGGCATAGTTTTTTCAACTATAGGAGAAGTTGTGGTTAGCACTTAATAAAGAGTTGAAGGATTTTATCTGGGAGGGGAAGAGGGCAAGAGTCAAGTGGGATAAGTTGATCCTTCCAATACAACAAGGTGGTTTGGGATTATTTGATTTGAAGGAGGTTTCAGAGCTACACAGTTAAGGCTTCTATACATAGCACAAGTAGGCAGCTATAATTCAAGATGGAAAGGTATAATTATAAAACAGGGGGAAGTGAGAGAAATAAGGAAAGAGTGGGATTGTAGATGCAGATCCTTAAGGAGATCAATAACCATGCCGAATATCATATTCATAAAAAAGCAGAAAGTATTCTAAGAACTAACCCAACACAGGAATGGAGAAAGGAGAATTTGCTGATAGGAACAACTGCAATTAGACATACAGAAAATAGGCAAGAAGGGGATGGAATTTATTGGAGAAAACTGGCAAAGGAACCAAGGTACTGGGTGCAAATAGTTAGAGACAGCAAGGTAATGGAATGGGAAGAGGCCAATAATTCATTTGGACTGCAGGATAGAGACTGCCTTAGTATCAAGGATTATTATCTAGAGTAGAGGCAAAAAGAAAGGAATAGGAGGATCCTAAGTGAAAGATTAGCACTTATAGAGTTTTTAGTAGAATCTAAAACAGAAACCGCTCTTAGACAGGGATAAGTAGTAGGTCATATAAAATACTACATGATAACTACATGAATCAATCAGAGAAGGTTAGAAAGGATTGGGAAAAGAGAGTGGATAAACAATTCACAAAGAAGCAATGGGATGATGTATGTATGGCTCCCAGATAAGCAACAAAGTCAAGAAAATTTAGGATCTTTGCTTGGAGGTGTTTGCATAGATATTTTTATACCCCAAGCAAACTCCAAAGAAATTTTCCTCGGGTAGATTGCAAATGTTGGAGGTGTGATGGGGAAGAGAGAGAGAATTGGGAACAATATTTTTGGTACGAGTTGGCAAACTTTGAAAATTCCCTGCAGACTATGCTGTCAGTGAACAAGTTGGTGTGACTAAGGAAATTATTTTCTTTGTTGTTTTGTTTATGAGTGGTGATACAGAATCGGAATTGTGTAAATATAGTAAGGGCTTGTTGAGTTTAATTCTTGTGGTTGGCAAAAAAGCAATACTAGAAAATGGAAGTCTAAACCAACTGTACTATAATGAATATATTAACAGAGATACAAGACCTGAAAGTGTAATCTTTAGAAAAGGGTAGGGGCAAATTACATAGAAAAAAATGACAATAACAATACTTGCAAAATAATGTGTTTTGAGGAGGAATGAGGTTTAAGGGAAGACAGGAATTATATGAACTATGTAATGTCTGACTGACAATGACTGCATAGAAGATTATAGGTGATGTATAATGTTTGCAACTAGAAATATGTCAATATGGTCTGTTTTCATTTATATAAATGTATGATTGCCAAAGATGTAAGTGATAACTCAAAGATGTTTCTTGGTTAAAAAAAATCAGGAAAAAGGAAATACATGCAGTAAGACAAAGAAACAAGGCTGATGTCCGAAGGAAAAAGCCAGGCTAAGGTAGGCCTCTTTAAGATAATAAAAAATATGAGACACAAACATAATATGTAGGCACTCTAAAGTACTTAGATAAACAAAGTATTTGGCAATAAAATATATAATGTGAGCAATAAGGGATGCAGTAACTTTTTCCATCAGAAAGTAAACATTAAAGGCAGGCTTAGAAAGGCATCAGATGTAATGGAAGAGAGAGAAGCAGAGACTTTATTTTTTATTTATGTATTTATTTATATTTTTAAGTATTGTAAAGAGAGAAATGGCAGTATATACGGCAGTTAAGTTGTTGGAAGATAAGAGTTAAAGATCAAAGGAAAAATGTCACCTATCTGAAACTCTGAAGTGAGCACTGGAGGGGCCCATCTGTTGTGAAAAACTGCAAACAAGATCTGAAATACAAGAGTGAGCATAATGTATTATGACAGTCAGGAAAGCTTGAGTGCTGGAGAAGTTTCTAATTGAAAATTTGCCAGCTCGCATCTGCCATGGATGTGGTTAAGCTAACATTCAAGACGGATGGAGGTCACAATATAGGATTATCGTTTAGTTCAGGTTAATGTCCAGGGTCAGTGAAATAGATGGGGAAGAACTGACTGTGGGCTTGTCTTCTTGAATTTCTGTATCTGCAAATTTATTTAAGTCTTTCTTCAGAAAGCCATTCAGTTTCATAATCAACCTGCTCTGCAATTAACTACACAAAACCACATAGCTTTGCAACCTCACATCCTCTTTCACAACAAACCCCATGTTTCCTCCACATTTTCACTATTACTCTCCTCTAATATAAACTGGATGAATAATAGTACAAGATGATGCCAATTAGCTGCCAGGACAAAATGTGGAGAAGAAAGGCTCAGCATCCTGAGATGTGGCTAGAATATTAGGATCACTAAAATGGGACTATTTATTATGTTTTTTCCTTAAAATCCTCCCAGTAATAATTCTGCCACTTTAGTCATGTTGAAAATCTATTGTTTTCTTTCAAATGTCATTTTATTCACCTTAAATTGGTGAGACACATTGCACAATGCTGAAACACAACACTGCAGTAAAAATAATCCCAATCTACTTTCTGGCAAAATATCAGCTTGCAGCACCCTGTACCATCAAAATTAATTTCCATTTTTACTTTCTAACAACACACTCAAGAATCATTAATATCTATTAAGAGAGTTAATTAAATAATCCAAAACACTACTACACCACAAAACTGAGTCAGCACTTCATTTTTTATTGCTAGAATTTGGTACAGCACAGCATTCCATTTGTACTTTCAAGCATACAGAGAAAAAAACTATTAGCTTTATTATTGTATATGTGTATTTTCAGTGTAAATAATGACTAGTTCTCTAATAAATCTGCTGTTGTCAAATATAGACTGCTAACATGATTAATGGACGTCAGGCATATTCCTTTGATAACACAGATGCTGGATGTCAGAAAATAAATTAGGAATTATTTACAGGAATTGTCAAAGGCTAAAATATTGGAAAAGATTAGGAATCTTTCCGAAGAGGAATGATTGTTGAGTACTAAAGGAAAAATAAATATCTGGATAATATGTTATTCTTTGATAACAGCTCTACAGCACAAAAACTATTTGCCAAACTTAAGGAGTCTATGACAAGAAAAATAACCAGAGATCTTATAAAGGTATTAAATACATTTCAGAAATTATATTAAGGTTTGCAAAAAGCAGAGGAATGGAGAAACCAAGAAAACCACAAATGGAAATATTTATGGAAGAGTTAACGAACACAAAAGTTAGAGAAATATGAGGTTCAAGAATTATTAGATAAGATAGGAAGGGATGAGATAAAAATGGTGATATGTCATCAAGCAACAAAAACGTCTCCATGTAGATATAGCATTCTTGTGGAAGTTTTGAAGATAGGAGGGAAGAAATTGATAATCTGGAAGGTTGTTTTAACAGTATTTAAAAGGGGGCAGTATCAGCATCTTAGAGGAAAGCTGTGGTAGATGTATTACCAAAAGAGGGTAAAGAACCCTCAGACCCAGTTTGATTTAGACCAATTTCAGTTTTAAACCGCGATTATAAATTGTTTGTCTATACTACCTAAGAGAATGGCAAAGGTGATGTCTAAGCTGATGGATATGGATCAGTGCTGTTCTGTGGATAAGATGCAAACATTTGTAATTTGCTTTATACTTAGTCATTGGCAAAGAAAAGAAAGGACTCACAAATTCAAGGATATAACTGGTATGGTAATCAAGAAAAGTTAGCTTTATTTGCACATATTATTTTGTACTTGATAAATACAGAGAAGGACATTTCAGTGTTATAGAACATTTTGAGACGGTCTCAAGTCTTTTCAGGATACAAACTACAGGAAGATAAAACAAAGGCAGTTGCATTAAACTGTGTACTCTGATATTAATTGGTTTAGCACTACCCATATTATGGGGCTATGATACGCTTAACTATTTAAGTGTATAGAAGGATTCTGTTATGGAAGCTAAGGATATATGGAAATAAACAATAAAATATGAGAGAAAGCTGAGAAACTGGAAGCTTAGATGGATATGGATAGTAACACAGAGCATTTAGTATTTTACACAACTTAGAAGTAATAGATGATTAATAAAGAATTGAAAAAAAATTATTTGGGACTGGAAGATGGCAAGAGTTGTATGGAATAAGCTGATACTCCCCAAAGAACAAGGTGATTTAAGGTTATCTGATTTAATGGATACTCTAGAACTACTCAGTTATGGCTAATGTACACAACTCAAGCAGAAGGTTCTAAATCAAAATGGAAGGAATAATGCTGAACTGGGGTGTTGAGATTGACTAGAAGCTTGGATATAATCATGGTTTAAAATTGCAGCAGGTCAATATGAAGCTGGTTGCGAAAGGTCTTTGCTTTCCTTGGGTAATACAGCCACTACTGCTTTCTTCCAAGATGTTGGTACTATCCCCTTTAAAATATTGTTAAAACCTTCCTGATCCTGATCACCTTCTTCATTCCTAACTTCTAAATTTCCAGAGGACTACTTTTTTTTGCTGTACACTGCCCTGTTGATCATTTATACTTCATATTTTTTATCTTGCCTCTTCATATCTTAGCTGTTGTTGGGCCTCATCTTCCCAAATCTTGGCATAAGTCTTCCATAAATATTTCCTTTTGTATCTCTTCTTGGCTTTACAATTCATCTGCTTTACACAAAATTTCATACACTTTCTTAAATATTTTTAATAACTCTATAGGATCTCTGGTAATTTACTTTTCATAGACTCCCTGTGTTTGTATACAATTCTTTGTACTTGTGTTTACCAAAGTCATTGTAATAAACATTTTTTTGCTCTAAAGTTATCAAAATATAGTTACAGCACCCTATTTAGACTCACATATACCTATTTCCCGTAGCACTTTGCAATTGCTCCTCCTCTTATTTTGTGAGATTTCCCATATTCTGCAATACTTTAACCATTGTCAGCACCCTTTATATAATTCCTATTACTTTTTTCTCACATTACCTTTGTTCTTATTTTTGCCATGCTTTTAAACTCACATTTCACATTAACCCCCCCACTAGCTCTCTCTCTCCTGAAGTAATTTGTGTCTTTTTTAATAACTCTTAAATATCCAATCACCATTATTTAAATTCCACTTCTTTTAATGTATATAGAAAAACACAAGTGCCTCGTTTTATATCAATGCCCTACATTTCTATTTTACTATTTTTCGTGTATGATCTAATATAGTTATTGGATGGATCTCAAAGCTTTCAATTAAATTCACTTGTTCCTGTGAAATAGTGAAATATAATTTCTATCCAGTCTAACCAAGAAATCACACCTTGGGGAATAATAATCATATTTTCATTACTAAATATTTTTATATACTACTTCAGAAATCTACCTTATTTTGTTATATATTCCCTTCTATGCATTTCCCCTGATACACCCTCACTACTGCAAGACAGGTTCTAGTCCCCCAGTCCATAAATAATAATCCCTGTAGAAAGCTTATTTTTTCTAAAATTCTGTACTGTCCATAACAGTAGTTTAGATAAGGTATAAACATTTACCAGTCTAATCTCCATCCCTGACAATAACTCTTATTGGAGCCCCCATTGCAATTGGTAGCATTACTTTTCATTCCCTTTTTCCCATAATACTTTGCTGAATGTCCACCTTGAAATCTGTTTTTTTTGTCAAATTCACATGATCATTTTAATCCAGATGCCTCACACGTAATACTGATATTTGCATTCTATATGTGTTAATATAATTCAATACTCTATGCTTGTTATTTATGCCTTAAGGGATTTGGATCCCATGTTAGCTTTTGTCAGAATGGCTGCTTTTGCAATATTATCACTCCTACAGATTGTACTCAATCCGTTTGAATATATGTTCTCAACTTGCAGCTTGCATACATACACACACGCATTGTTTGTTAGGCAGATCTTGTATATAGTTGCTTCTTTGCATCTCTGTCACATTGTCATATTTTCCCAGACATTTTGCTTCAATTCAAACACCCAAGAAACAAACTAAATCATTTTCAGTCCACCCCAACCCATTTTAACTCTCATCAAAAACACAAAACTATACACACTTTCCAAAAAGGAAGTTAACCCCTCCAAATAGAAGCAATTGCCCAGAGGATTTTGCTTCAATAAAAACACTCGCAAAATAAAAACACATTTTCAACCCCCAGCCCATTTAACTCACAGGGAACAAACAAAACTATATACACTTTCCAAAAAGGAAGTTTACCCATCCAAGTAGAAGCAGCTGCCCCCAACTTCAAATCAGTAACTACACTCACAGGCACTACTTATTCTAATGTTAAGGTTAACGGTGCTAAAGCACACATTAGAGCCTGTGTTCCCACTTAGATATGTAGTTTCAGTGAACATTAATGTTCAGTCTTAAGATAAAAATGCACTAGCTACCCTTAAATAAACTAAATTGAGTATGGTATTATTTAATGTATTAAAGTACTAAGGCTGTTGGGAAAGCAACTATTTGTATAAGTATTCCGTTCCCACTGTTTCAAATTTCATGTTCACTAAACTGCTTATCAAAATCCCTTTAAAAGTTAATTGTATTTATTTTACATTTGTTGACCGGAATAGTCTGACTGAGCTGAAATAGCCTGGTTAGAAAAGCTCCAAGACATTATACAGTACAGTAGATAATTTCAGAAGCAAGTATTCCAAAAGGATGTCTGTCATTATTTGACAAGTATTGACAACATTATAACATGTAACAAATATTTACAAGTCATAATTAAGATTAGGCATTGTGAGAAAAGAACATTTTCATTCATTAATGACATTATCCCTTGTAGATTTCACTCGGAGTACACTCAAATCTGTCTTCGTTAAATGCTTGTAACTGCAGACTCCTTGTCTGAAACTAAAAGCAAGTACTTAATGGAAGAAAATTAGTTTTGCAAATTCAAGAAAGAACTGCCATCTTCATGCTTTCATTATTTTCTCTTGTTTTTATTCTATTTGCACAAAAACTGCCTATAGCTTAAACTAAGAACATCTGTCTAGATAGCCACCTATATAAAAACAGTGGAAATTATCTTTTAATTCTACATATATATTATCAATATACGTTTCTACCCCAAGCAGCCCAAGATCACATTATATCAACTTTAACTGGTTTGTTTCAAACCTTTATCTTGCTATAGTATGAAGCATTGATACTTTTATAATTGCTAAAAAGGAATTTCTTACTTTAATATTACTAGCATATAAAGCAGTTACTGATAAAACTCTCCCACTTCTCATTTTAAAATACTTCTGATTGCATACTATACAAAACTGCTTTTACTGTATAGCATCAATTTATATCAAAAATTGTGTACCTGTATTACAGACAAAAACAGTTTTACTTACAATTACTTCTACAGTCCCTTCAGTGTCCTTCCAAACATTAATGGCGTAAGGTGGGGATTAAACTTTATAGCTCTTACATTAGTTTAAAAGAGTAAACGTACTGTTGTTGTCAACCACTTCCTGCAGATTCAAAGTTCATGTATCTTCTTCTTCTTCTCTTTTCAGCTTTAACCATTCAGGTTCACCACAGTGGAACAATGGTCTGCAGAATGATTGACAGTGGGGTTTTACAGTGTCGAGTTGCCAGCCCAGCACCTAGCCTTTCACAGAAGATGCACAAAACTAGGGCCACTTTAGAGTGTCCAATCTACCTGTAGCAATCACAGTTCATGTATCTAAACCTGCCTAAATTGCATGTAATGGAATCAATGCTTTTCAATTTTCATTTATTGAATCATTTCACATGTGTGCTGGTCCTCTTCTTTCTGATCCTCTCTCTCACCCAATACCAGTATTTAGTTCATGTTTGATTTACTTTGGTTCCTCTAGCCAGCTCCTGTTTTTTTTTTTTTTTTTTTTTGTCCTGTCGCTCAACCATTTTTCTTTAGAACAATGGAAAATGTTTTACTGGCAAAGTCCCTGTATGGGCTTTGTCATTGTGACAAGATTGAGAAGCAGGGTCCCTACTCAGCTTGCTTGCCCAGTCTTTATTGGATAAATGTTTTCCCTTCCTTCTTATCCTGTTCTAAATCCAAAACAATAACTGAGGAAATATTCTGAAGACAGCTGGAAGTAAAATAAATCTCACACCTGCTTCTCACAATCTCAATTACCAAGATAAACTTGCTTCTCTTCTGCCTGGGGTATAATGAATAATCATTTTCCACAAACACTCTGGTGTCCTCAATTTTTAATACTTCCCTTTCTCTCACAGACAGGAGCGGGAGGAGCTCTTTCTGCTGGCATGACTGCATGTTTACTAATATAGGTCTCACTTGCTTTCTCATGGCCATATTTGGACCATACACATGATATGCCTTCTCAACTACCAAATCCTGCTGTGGAATATCAGTCCAGTTACTTATTTGTACTTTTATAAAATTACTGCAGTCTATTTCTTCCAAGTTTCTCTGGTATAAAAAAAAACAATATTTTCTGCTTGGAGGTTCCACCCTTATGGATTTTAATGCAGATCAGTGCACAGTTTGATCCATCAGTGTAACAGATTCAAACCATCATGTTTTAGCAACAAGTGAAACAATTCTCGTGAAATATATAAGATTTGTATCTCTTACTCTGTTGTATTCCATACCGTTATAACGTTTTGCAGACTGAACAGACATTAATACAGTACCCCCTAATGAAGACTGAACAGACATTAATACAGTACCCCCTAATGAAAACAGAGTATAATGTAAAATATTACAGTGGGACAGTGAAGGCATATAAACTTCCTGACCTTGGCACCTATTATAAAAGGTTGTATATCAGTCTCTCTGGTAGATTTAAATGAGGCATTTTAGTCAGTGTGTACTAGAAGTGTTAAAAAGTAATTTTCCAAAATTATAGTTTACATATACATTTTACTTCTGATATAATTACAAGTTTGGATACTTAAATCCTACACATTAGTTTCAGCATGCCTCTGGAGCAGAGGTCCTTGATCCCAAATTAAAAATAGGTATAATACCAGGTTTCAATATCAAAAACTCTTAAAACACTGCATTTGGTACAACCTGTGTATCAGGTCATATGCCTCTTCCCTTCTTACAGTTTGTAATAAAATTGCTAGGGAATTATACCAGGATACTTGGGTACAAAACATACTTAAGACTGCCATTCCACTGACTTCCAAAATGGCTGCACATTGAGTAATTTCAGCTCTCCCAGTGCGAAAACAGAAACTCTGATAAGAGAGCCAGTGAATTTATCGTTTTGGGTAAATTTCAGTAACTGGTTAGTAAGTGCACTGCCTGGATGCCAGCAAAAAAAGAAATTTAGACAATCTGAAAGAAATTCATCACAAAAGGTGAGGAGAAATCAATGACTGGGAAGAATTGTGTAGCTGTTCAGCAAAAAGCAGTGCAAGCTCCAGCTTTGGTGCAAGACATGACTTGCAGTAATCTAAAGGAAAAAAATGTACTCCGAGCTGTTGAAAATAAACAAAACACTGGAAGAGTATATTAACTCAAATAACAAAAGGCTGGAAAAAATGGAAGAAGCTTTAAACAGATATTTAGATAAGGTGATAAAACTGCAAAAGTAGGGGTCGAAATGAATACAAGGCTTTAGGGAAAACCTGAGATTTTCTCAGTACTAGAGAAGCTTGAAGAAACGGATTGTATTAAGTTTATGAAAGCACAAATAACCTGCACTGGTACTCCACAGCATGAGTTAATTGAAAGGGCACATTATGTATATGCTCCAAACCTGGCCATGAGGAAGCAACTTAGACCTTTAATAGTAAAGATGCAATCCTACCAGTAGAAAGAGTTGATTCTTTTTTTTTCCAAACTCTTCATTAAATTTTATATTTAAAACCTATATAACAACAATAAAAAAGTGTCATCAATAACATAGCAGCAATAATCTGCAGAACTTGGTACATATCTATAGAATAATCACAATTAAACTATATACAATGGTGCTATTTATCTCTTTAATCACGGTGGTGCAGTGGTTCGCATTGTCACCTTACAGCAAGAGGTTCTCCCGTTCGATTCTCTGCTGGAGCACCTTCTGTGTGGAGTCTGCATGTCCTCCCCGTGGTCGAGTGATGTTAGACATGCAGGTAGGTGCGTGCGTGAATGGGCATGCCTTCTTTGAAGGTTGTGCATCGGGCTGGCAACTCGGCACTGTAAAAATCTACTGCCAGTCATTAGCGGACAGGAGTTCCACTGTGGCGACCCCTAACCTGGAAAATATCCAAAAGACAGCTAGAGGCCTTTACAGATGAAAACTGAGAAATGCTTAACTAAGTAGTAATATAGTTAAAGAAAAAACTAAACTGAGATACTCAGGGATATGGAGTAAATATCAAGTTTAGTGTGATAGATGGTTAAATCATAAACTCTAATAATTTAGGAAATGCAGATGTAATTTTTGACTGTACATTAAGTACTGTTATGTACTTGATTCCCAATTTCTCAAATCCTGTCCAAGAGAAATGAGATCTATCCTTAAATCTAAAATCTTCCCTGCTGGATTTAACTAATGTGTTGTCCTAGATGAGTGTATGTCTCTAAATTTACTCTACCTTACCAGCTACTTAGAGTTATACTGCAACAGTGTGCTTATTCCTGTTCTCTGGACCTTTCTACAAGCTGCCTCTCAGTTAAACAGGATACTTTAAAAGTTTATCTTCTGGTGTCTTACAAGCACACTGTGTAGGTTTACATTTAAATTTCTTTGTATTCCTGACACTTTGTAGTTTGTACAATGCCATTCTGAGACTTGCACTCTAGGACCTGCACCCCCCCCCCCCTGCATTTTCCTTGCAGGATTTTAAATCTTTATTTCTACTTGGGTTATCTTGGGTTTCTGCTGACTTACTCCCATTAACATTACCCTGCAAAGAACAGTGTATGTGTTCAACTTATATGTAGGGTAGCACACCCTCAATCAGACCAATGCTGTCCCCACCTGAAACCCTCTTTAGCCAACCCCACCTTTACGCCCACTGCCTAATAATTTCCTTTACAGTCATTCGCAGTGGAAACATTTGAATTTGGCTACAGAAATCAAGTATAGCCCAAATAGACTATATTTACCACTTACCCTGCAATCCTTGACAAAGGTTTTATCCCACTCTAGGACCTGCACACCTCCCCCCTGCATTTTCCTTGGAGGACTTTAAATCTTTATTTGTACTTGGGTAATCTTGGGTTTCTGCTGACTCAGTCCCATTAACAGTGTTGTATGCTCTGAAGTGAGTTACTTCCCTCCTTCATTTGGCTCTCCTTAGCATTTCATTGGCTCACACCTTGTCATTCTTTATTTGCCTGCCCACTGACAGCAGATTTTTTTTACCCTACTTGCATAGCTTGGAGCCATCTTTAAATCTAAAATCTTCCCTGCTGGACTTAACTACTGTGGTGTCCTAGATGAGTGTAAGTACATTGGCTTCTATTGCACAGAGTATAAGTTAAAAATACTAGTGACTGATGCATACTGATTTTGGATGCTGCCATTGGGAAATGTAGGCTCTCATGT
Organism: Protopterus annectens; assembly: GCF_019279795.1. Lineage (NCBI taxonomy): Eukaryota > Metazoa > Chordata > Ceratodontiformes > Protopteridae > Protopterus > Protopterus annectens. The sequence goes on along the minus strand of NC_056747.1, from coordinate 708,277,156 downwards.
TTGTAAACTTTATCCTTGTTTGTAAGTTCCATGTGGAATGTTGGCAGAATGCTAGTGTTATTCCATTTGAGCTTGTATTAAGTCTGGAGCTATACTTTCCTGAGCATTACTGTAGGAAACTGAAATAAATGAACCTTAGAACATTACAGTATGGAAACACAATTCTAGTGTATATAGTTACATACACTGTAAAGAATTCATGCAGCACTGGTGATAAGCTAAATAAGAAAGTGAAGCAACTGTTAGATAATTTATATCATATAACTATGTGGTGGTTAAAAGACTTTGTTTATGAAAGTATAACTTCTGTGCTGCAATGTTTATGTCTAATTCTGTTTAAGTACAACTGTTTTACTGCTAAGTACATATTCATGTAAGGATTGTTGGTCAATTATTGTAATAACAGGCAAAACCTCTCAACTACTCTAATAATTGTACTAGTTTTTAAGTATAAAAAAAGTGTCCTCATTCCTTATCTGTTCTATCCTGACCCTCTTTGCTAAGAAACTGTAGATGTTCATCGTGTTTCACTGTTGCAGTCATTACTCTTGGGTTATCCTGCTGGCAGGCTAACCGCAGTCGGCCAGAATTCCAAAGTCTAGGTCCGGCGTCAGTTGCTGTCGCCTCTTCCCTGACGTCAGTGCGCCAGGGGTATAAAAGATACAGTCGATGCCATTTTCTTCAGTCTTTCTTGCCGCGCGGTGCCCGAAGCAAAGCAGTTTGATGGTCGGCCGACTCCTGAGATTTTCAAATCCGAATTTCAGAACTGAAGTCTTAATTAAAGCTAAGTACCCCATTGAGGAAACTTTTTTCTTGCTCCAGATCGATGTCAGAAAAAGTTAATAATTGCATTTCTTGTGGGAAGCAAATACCTCATAAGGATTTTCACTCTTACTGTATTCCTTGACTAGGCCCTTATCACAAAGTTGCTTGCTGTCAGTTTTGTGCTAGATTTAACCAATGCATTATCAAGCGTCGGTTCGATTTTGCATTTCATTATTTTGGCCGAAGATTTAATTATATTATGCCGTCGGACCAGCCGACAACCGGACTTTTCAAAAAAGGATAGGCATCCGAGGTCCAAAACCGACGATGAGGCCTCTGCTAGGCCAGTCGCCGGTTCTCAGGCGCTTTCGCAGCCCCTGGCGCCCGCTACCTCAGAGCCACAGGCCGCTTCTGACGTGGAGCTGACTGGGCCTCTGGATACTCAAAGTATTGGACACTCTGAAATCATTCCCTCAGATGGGTCCAGAGCCGCTGAGCAGGCATTGGCTTCTGAGGGTGTCTTCAGACCTACACAACTATATATTAAGCCATCTTCAGCTACAAAGACTAAAGCAGCTCTAAAGACAAAGAAACAAGTACAGCAGTCTCCTACTCAGACTTCCATGCTTAAAAAACAGAGGGTCAAAATGGCCGAAGACCTAATTACTTTGATCAGGGGCTCCCATCCCCCTCCTGATAAGAGGCCTAGGCAAGAGACAGAATGATTCTTCTGATCAGGTTTCTATTTCCTCTAATTCCTCTTCTGAACAGGATTACTCCATACTTCCCTATGAGGATTCTGATGCTGAAAAATCCATTCCTTTAGATTCTCCTCCTGAGGATCATTTTTTTGGGGAAACCCTGCATACCATGAAGGAGCATTTCCACTGGGAGAGCCAAGATTATTCTGAATCTAAGAGAAGGCTCAGAGACTTTCTGCTACTTCCTCAGCACAGACCCCTTGCTATTCCGCCTGTTCTAGACATTGTAGATGATATATTTTCAGAGTCCGGCCTGTCCCCTGACTCTTTACCCCCTGCACCTGCTAAGCCAGACAGATACAACAGGGTCCCGGATTCTCATAAATTCCTATACAAAAACCTCGCTGCTGACCCAGAAACTATATCTCAGGGTCCCAAAGGGGTTAAAGCTTCCACTGCAAAACCCCTGTCCCGTCTGATAGGGATTCTAGGGCTCTAGACAGATGGGGGAAAAAAGTCTACACTTCTGCTACCCTGGCTGTAAGGTCTTTAAATTGTCAGTTTCATTTGCTTAAATATCAACAATATTTAATGTCACTGCTTAAACAGAAATTGTTGACAAATACTGAATGTTCAGAGAACAAGGAATTACAGGATTTATTGCATGCAGCTGAACAAGTGGGAAAGCATACTTTGCAATGTGGTTATGATTCACTGGAGGCCTCTTGCAGGGCCGCAGTTACAGATTCTATGATTAGAAGGCATGGTTGGTTAAAGGAACAGAATCTGCCTGATCATGTTAAAGCAAAATTATTAGATGCACCATTACAGCATGACACTTTGTTTGGTACTAAAGCAGAAGAGGTGTTGAAAAAAAATGAAGAATAAAGCAAAATCCATGCAGACAGTCAAGGATTTCTTACAGGTACAGCCACCCGGGTTTAGCAGGAACTGGCCTTCTAAAACTTGGTCCTTTCCAGTATCAGACAGACCACAAAGAGGCCAATACAGGCATCCCAGAGGCAGATCTCAGCCCCAAGGCTCATACAGGCCTAAACAATGGGGTGCTCTTACCTCCAGAAGTGGAGAAGACCAATCACAACCTTACAGGAAACAGTCCCAATGACTTTCCTGTACCAGATCCAAGCACTTTTCTTTTGGCAGCCGCCTTAGGGGGAAACTAGCACTTTTTTCATCAAATTGACAAATGGTTACCCAAGACAAATGGGTCCTGAACATAGTGTCCCAAGGCTACAGGTTCCATTTTCACACTCTACCAAGGTCAAAAGATATGCCAGACCTGCCACACAATCAATGGGCAGAGGCACAAAAACAAATTACAGCCCTCATGGACATGAGGGCCATTCAGCAAGTACCACAACAAGAGCAGGGGCAAGGATTTTACTCCAGACTTTTCCTAGTACCCAGAAAAGACAAAACCTGGAGGCCAATACTGGACCTGTCCATACTAAATACGTTTCTGGAAGTTCCAAAATTCAAAATGTTGACTCTACAGCAGCTACTGCCCATGCTGGGCATGAAGGCTTGGCTCGTAACTTTGGACCTAAAAGAGGCATACCTGCATGTCCCAGTCAGACAATCTTGCAGAAGATACCTCAGATTCATAGCTGGCTCAAGGCATTACCAATTCTCTGCACTGCCCTTTGGCTTATCTACTGCGCCCAGGGTCTTCACAAAATGCTTGGCACCAGTAATTGTGTTTTGCAGACAAAAAGGAATTCAAATATATCCCTACTTGGACGACTGCCTAATTCAAGCAGAGAACAAAGACATTCTTCTAAAGCATCTGGCATTTGTACAAAGATTACTAATTGGCCTAGGGTACACAGTAAACGAAAAGAAATCAAAACTAGTGCCCTCTCAAGAGATAATATTCCTGGGTGCAAGCTTAAATACAACTGCCCAGATGGCTTATCTCATGCCAGACAAACAAAAGCAACGGACTACTTACTTCAAGAAATTGGTAACAAAAACCCACTTATATGCAAGGAAAATCCTGCAGGCCTTGGGTTTCATGGCATCCTGCATTCTACTAATTCCATATGCCAGACTGCATATGAGGAAACTACAATGGTATCTAAAAAGTGTTTGGACTCGACATTGCCACAGCCTGGAGACAGTAATTGCAATTGCACTCATTCCCTGCCTGCAACAGGAAATTCGATGGTGGGCAGAAGCCTGTCACCACAACAAGGGCCTGCCATTCAGTTTACCCACAGCCAGACAGACACTGACAACGGATGCATCCGATTATGCCTGGGGGGCCCATATGGCAGGAAAATGTATTCAGGGCACATGGCCTGCAAACCAGATGCATCTTCACATCAATCAAAAAGAGATGCTAGCTGTTCAAAATGCCCTGACAGCTTTCAAGGACCTGCTTCATCCAGGACAGTTACTGATAAAAGACAGACAACACTACGGTCATGTGGTACATAAACAAACTGGGAGGTGCACATTTCTACCCCCTCTGCAGACAGGCAAACGGGGAGGTACACATTCCTACCTCCTCTGCAGACAAGCAATGACCTTATGGGACACAGCATTGGCTTTTCATAGGTTCATACTAGGCTATCTGCCCTAGGGCATTTATAAGCCTAGCCAGAGTGCGTTTGGCTTTCGCCACCCATTTTAAATTTATTTTGCTATGCCCTTTTTCGAGGTTAGTATACTGTGCCTCTGTCTAACAGTGACACAGAACTGATACCCGGGGTAAACCTACGATCTCCCATCCACTCATCAAGATTCCTCTTGAAGAGAGTCAGTGAGGGACTCTGCCTAACCTGGACTGAGATTTTATTCCAGAGTGAAGGGAGCCTCTGGGTTATGAATCTGTCCCTCCAGCATGTCCTATTTATTTCAGTGCTGAGGTTCAAGTCTCTCGAGTGCGTAGCTCGATGGGATTTGGATTTTCTGAGGTGCAGCATGTCCATTAATTCCGGGTTGGACATGGCTTTATACGTCAGGCACAGATCGCCTCTGAGCAGGCGGTATGCCACTGAGTAGAGCTGGAGTTTCTTTAACTGGGCAGCATATGGCATCTGTTTGAGCCCTTTGATCCTCTTGGTGAGGTACTTTTGGGGTCTTTCCAGTTGCTGCAGGTGTCTGGTAAGGTACATCCCAAAGGGCATTGTGCTCAATTATGGGCCTGATTAGGGATGAGTAAAGAGGCACGATGACCTCCCCTGATCTAGATGTGAATCCTTCATGATTAGGTGGGCTATATAAAATGTTTTTCTAACCACTTTGGCCACGTGGTTTTCAAATGAGAGATTGCTATCAACTTGGGTCCCCAGGTCCCTAATTACTTCTTCCGTACTTAATGGATTACCACCCATGTGGTAATTTGTGGGCACTTTGTTTTTGCCAAAGGGGATGACTATACACTTTTTGGCATTTAGCTTGAGGCCATGGCTCTGGCACCAGTTGTCTGTTTCTATGAGGCCCTTTTATAGGATGCTTGTGTCAGCTGGAGAGTCGATTATGGCGCCTAGTTTGCAGTCATCTGCGAACTTGGTCAGCCACAGTCCTTCCGTGTTGGCATGTACCTCCGAGAAATATGTACCGAACAAGAGAGGTCCCAGGACTGAGCCTTGTGGGATGCCACTTGTAACTGGTTTGGAGTCTGTTCACCTGCAAGCACAATTCCTGCCAGGAAAAACAAATACTCTGGGAGACGAACTAAGCAGAAACCTCATGGATCCCCACGAATGCAAACTAGATCCACAAGTCTTCAGCATGATAAGGAAATGGGGATGCCCAGACATAGATCTATTTGCCTCCCCTCACAACTGCCAATTGCAGAGATTTTGCACAAGATTTATCACAAGCAAACATGGAAAGTGGATGCCCTATCCTTCAGCTGGAAAAATCTAACAGGATATGCTTTTCCCCCACTGCCTCTTCTTTCCAGGGTACTCCTAAAGGTCAGACAAGAGAAGCCAAAAACGATACTGATTGCACCAGACTGGCCACGCCAGCACTGGTACCCAATCCTAAAGAGCTTGTCTCAAGGTCCAGCATGGATATTGCCTCAGACATCTCACTTGCTGACCCAGCAAAACAATCAGATCCTGCACAGCCAACTCAGGACCTTAAATCTGGCAGCATGGCGGATAATGTAGCCCATTCATAAAACTCCTCTTTCAAAAGCTGTTATGGATGTTATCTTGGAGGCCAGGAGGCCCAGTACCAGAAAATCTTATGCAGAAAAATGGAAAAGATTCTGTGCTTGGAACCAGGAACAAGGCATTGACACGGGTGTACCAAATATCCTTCAGATTTTACAATACCTAACTGAGATGCTGAACAAAGGCCTTTCTTTCTCATCAATAAGATTCGTGCCTCTGCCATTTCAGCCCATTACAGTACGGAACCACCTATCTTTTCTCATCCTTTAATAAGGCAGTACCTCAGAGGGGCCAAAAACATTAGGCCTCCAAGGAGAGCACCAGTTCCGGCCTGGGACCTCAATTATGTTTTGGAAAACCTCACACTGCCTCCTTTCGAGCCAGCATCGACAACAGTTATAAAATTCTTATCCTGGAAAACAGCTGTGCTCCTAGCAATAACCTCTGCAAAGTGAGTCTCGGAGTTACAAGCACTCATGGCTGTGGAACCTTTCATCATTTTTCACCCAGACAGGGATGTTCTTCATCTCACATTGCTGCAGTCCTTACACTTGGGTAGTCCGCTGTCCTCGGTCGGCCCGAATATCAAAGTATAAGGCTGACGTCGGTCAAGGCGCATTAGACTGACATCAGGACGTCAGGGTACAAATGCGCATGACCGACGTCATATCCTCAGTCTTTTTTGCCGCATGGTCCGATGCAGAAGCAGCGTTGCAAGTGCCGGTTGGCGTTCTGAAATTTTTCGAATTCGGAGTTTCAGACCGAGTCAAAGTTGGCTAAGTACCCCGTTGGGGAATATTTTAGTTTTTTCTTGCCTCAGTGGTTTACCGGATGTCAGAAAAAGTGAATAACTGTATTTCTTGTGGGAAACAGATACCGCATAGGGATTATCATACTTTGTGTATTCCTTGTTTAGGGCCTGAGCACGACGTTGTGGGGTGTCGCTTTTGTGCTAGATTCAATAAGCGCACTATTAAGAGAAGGTTAGATTGTGCCAGGTTAGTCTTCGGGAAGCGGTGCAATTATAATATGCCGTCGGATGCTCCGACGCCCGCTTCTTCGAAGAAGCGCAAGGACAAAGCAGCTAAGTCTAGGCAAGAAGAACCGTCCGTACCGGACGCCAGTTCTTTAGAGGTGTCGGTGGAGCCGGGGGTTCCGCCGGAGGTTTCTCTGGAGTCCCAGGGGGAGACTTTGTTATTGCAGGATGTGGCCTCTCAGGAGGCAGGTCAGGCTGAAGGGGCTTCTCAGGTTACTGTACTCCCTTCCCTTCCTAGGGTGGTTAGGCCCTCTCCTTCTGTTTCCAAGGCTTCTCCCAGAGGCAGGCCAGGTTTAGCTTCAGTTGGTGTCACACCTAGTTCTTCAGGTTCTGTGCCCAAGAAGCATATGCTTAAAATGGCAGAAGATTTGATTACTTTGATTAGAGGTTCTTTGCCCCCTCCTGATAAGAGACCTAGGGTGGAACCTGAGTTGGGGAGTTTTGAGCAGGCTTCGGATGTTTCAGAGTCTTCGGCTGAAGACTTGCAGGAATATTCTCCTTATTCTGATTCTGATGTGGATGATTCTACTCCTTCTGCTTCTCCTCCTGAAGATTTTTCTTTTTCAGAGACTCTTCATTCCATGAGGGAGCATTTTAAGTGGGAAGGTCAGGACTTCTCTGATTCCAGGAAAAGGCTTAGAGAATTTTTGTTTTTACCCCAGCATAGGCCTTTGGCTATACCTCCTGTTCTGGATGTTGTGGAGGATGTGTTTGCAGAGGCTTCTCTTAACCCTGACTCTTTGCCTCCTGCTCCTGTTAAGCCGGATAGGTATTACAGGGTGCCTGAAGCTCATAAGTATCTTTTTAAGAGTCCTAGGGCGGACCCAGAAACTGTTAGTCAGGGGCCTAAGGGTGTTAAGGCTTCTGTTGTTAAAAATCCAGTTCCTCCAGATAGAGGCCAGGGCTTTGGATAGATGGGGAAAGAAAGTCTATACTTCTTCCACCCTAGCTATGAGGGCTTTGAATTGCCAGTTTCACATGTTGAAATACCAAAACTATCTACTTTCTCAATTGAAGTCTAAGGTAGATGCTCTGGCGGAAGGTATTGAGTGTAAAGAGTTACAAGATTTAGTACATGTTTCTGAACAGGTGGGTAAGCATTCTTTGCAATGTGGTTTTGATGCTGTACAGGCCTCGTCTAGGGTGGCTGCCACTGGGTCAGTTCTTCGCAGGCACGCCTGGCTGAGGGATCAGAATTTGTCTGACCATGTTAAGACAAGGATTTTAGATGCTCCTTTACAATCTGATGTGTTGTTTGGTTCACCTGTTGAGGCAGTCTTAAAGAAAATGGAAGACAAGGCTAAGTCTATGCAGACTGTTAAAGATTTTTGCAGGTCCAGCCTCCAAGTTTAGTAGAAATTGGCCTACCAAGGGGTGGGCGTATCCTTCTTATGATCCCCAGTCTAGGGGTAGATCTAGACGTGGTAGGGGCAGAGCTCAGGGCTCTTTCAGGCCTAGAACAGGGAGTTCACCTGCACAGTCTTGGTGAGGGCAGGGGTCAGTCCTTTCGTAAACAGACCCAATGACCTACCTTTTCAGCTGCCAGAGCCTTCTCGTCTGGCAGCACCTTTGGGAGGAAGGTTGGCACTTTTCAAGGAAAATTGGAGTTTAATTACCCAGGACAGATGGGTATTGGATATCATACACCAAGGTTACAGGTTTTATTTCCATACCTTGCCTCCTTTCAAAGGCATGCCAGACGTTCCTCCTCAGCAAAGATTAGAGGCTCACAAACAAATTTCTCTGTTACTTCAAATAGGGGCCATACAGCCGGTCCCTATGCCAGAAGTGGGCCTAGGATTTTATTCTCGCCAGTACCAAAGAAGGGGAACACGTGGAGGCCAATTTTGGATTTATCTATCCTCAGCACTTATCTGGACATTCCCAAGTTCAAAATGTTGACGTTACAACAGCTTTTACCTCTGCTGGGCAAAGATCATTGGATGGTAACTTTGGATCTCAAGGAGGCTTACCTTCATGTTCCTATCAGACTGAGTTGCAGAAAGTATCTGCGTTTTCGGGCTGGGACTTCTCATTATCAGTTCTCTGCATTGCCCTTTGGCTTATCTACTGCGCCCAGAGTGTTCACGAAAGTTCTGGCTCCAGTGATAGCTTTCTTCAGGCTAAAAGGAATACAGATCTATCCTTATTTGGACGATTGCCTGATTCTGGCTCAAGGAAGGACGAGCTTCTTCATCATTTGGAATATGTGATAGCAGTGCTAAGATGCCTGGGGTATTCTGTGAACGAAATAAAGTCCAGTCTAGTACCCTCTCAGGACATGTGCTTTCTGGGTGTAAGACTGAATACAGCATCCCAGATGGCCTTTTTGACCCCGGACAAACAAAAGAATCTTTCCCTTTACTTTCATCAATTGTCTCATCAGTCCAGGCTGACTGCAAGGACAGTCCTTCAAGCCTTGGGGTTCATGGCATCTTGTATTCTGGTGCTTCCCAATGCCAAACTGCATATGAGGAAGCTACAATGGTATCTCAAAAATGTATGGACACAGCACTGCCAGGATCTGGACACTGTCATTCAAATAATACCTTGCATTCAAAAGGAATTTTTGTGGTGGGCTCAGGAATGTCACCTAAACAAGGGACTCTCTGTGACCCGGCCAGAGGCGAGTCAGATTCTAACGACAGATGCCTCAGACAAAGCTTGGGGAGCTCATCTAAATGGAAAGTGGATACAAGACAAGTGGCCTGCCAGACTACAACATCTACATATCAACTTGAAGGAGATGTTAGCAGTCCAGTTTGCATTAATAGCTTTCAAGGATTTACTTCTTCCAGGGCAGGTGTTGATTCTAACAGACAACACAACTGTCATGTGGTACATCAACAAGCAAGGGGGAACACATTCTTATCCTCTATGCAGGCAAGCAATGATTTTGTGGGAGACTGCTCTCAGTTTACAGCTACATCTTCAGGCAAGGTTTCTGCGGGAGCACAGAACTCCTTAGCAGATGTGTTGAGCAGAAGAATTATGGATCCCCACGAGTGGAAATTGGATCCTCATGTATTTCAGAAATTGACAGTGTCATGGGGAACTCCAGACATAGATCTGTTCGCTTCTCCAATAAACCACCAGCTGCCAAAGTTTTGCACGAAAAGGTTTCATCCCACAGCTTGGAAAGTGGATGCTCTTTCTTTCAATTGGAGCAATCTTCATGTGTATGCCTTTCCACCTCTGCCTCTCCTCCCAAAGGTACTTCTAAAGGTCAGACAGGACAAGCCAAGGATGATTTTAATAGCTCCAGATTGGCCTCGACAGCACTGGTACCCATTACTGAGAAGTCTGGTGCGGAGCCTCCATGGCCTTTGCCTTGATTCCACACCTGTTGTCTCAGGAGGACAGTCATTTACTCAATGTCAAGCTTCACTCTCTTCACCTAACAGCCTGGCATATTCTGTTTTGAACCATAGAAGGTCTCAACTTCCACAGCAAGTTTTGAATGTTATTTTGGAAGCTAGAAGGCCTAGTACAAGGAAAGTGTACGCAGATAAATGGAAGAGATTTTTATTTTGGAGTGCAGCAAAGGATTTTGATGTTTCTGAGCCTAATTTAAGTATGGCTCTTCAATATCTTACTGAGTTACTGGACAAAGGTTTGTCCTTCTCTTCTATTAAGGTTCATGCTGCAGCAATTTCGCTCACTATGATTGTGACCCACCATTGTTTTCTCATCCTTTGTTCAAGCAATTTCTTAGAGGGCAAAGAATATAAGACCCCACGTAGAGCTCCTACTCCTGCTTGGGATCTCAATTTTGTGTTGGAGAAACTCACTCTACAACCTTTTGAGCCTGCAGCTACTACTGAGTTGAAATATTTATCATGGAAGACTGCTTTTTGTTGGCCATTACCTCTGCAAGAAGGGTTTCTGAATTGCAGGCCCTTATGGCGGTTGAGCCTTTCTTAATTTTCCATAAGGATAGGGTATCTTTGCATACTAATCCTTCCTTTATGCCTAAAGTGGTTTCTAGTGTGGCTTTAAACCAAACTATTCATTTGCCTACTTTTATGCAAATCCCCAAAATAAAGGGGAAAAGATTTTGCACACTTTAGATGTACACAGGCAGCTGCGATATTATTTGAGCAGAACTAAAGGGTTCAGGCAGTCTCAGCAGTTATTTGTTTCTTTTGCTTTGAGTTCTCAGGGCAAGCCTGTGTCAAAACAAACTATTTCTAAGTGGATTGGGTTTTGCATTGCTTTCTGTTATTCCCATCATGGCAAGGAGATTCCAGCTGGGATTAGGCCTCATTCCACTAGGGCTACTGCCACTTGACAGCTTTTTAAGGGGTGGCAACTAAAGATATTTTGGAGGCAGCTACTTGGAGTTCAGTGCATACTTTCTCTAAGCATTATCACCTTCCACTTTACTCTAAATCTAGGGCTGGTTTTGCCACTGCTATTTTACAGGGCATTTTGGCAGCTCCTGCTTCTTTATAGTTTTGCCATCCTCCCTTACCTCTGCTTTGGGATTCTACCCAAGTGTAAGGACTGCAGCAATGTGAGATGAAGAACATAGTACAGTTTTGTACCTACCATAAATGTAGATGTTCAAGATCCACATTGCTGCAGTCCAATTCCTCCCTCCTTCCCTCTGTAGTTAGAGGCGGTTGTGTGGGTTGGGTTGTATATATTGTGTATATTGTATATATGGTACATATTATTAGTGCAAGGGTGGTTGGTTGGTTGTTTGCTGTCTTTTGGTTTTGACCTTTCTTTTAGGGTCTTCTGACATCTGGGGCAAGAAAAGACTGAGGATATGACGTCGGTCATGCGCATTTGTACCCTGACGTCCTGATGTCAGTCTAATGCGCCTTGACCGACGTCAGCCTTATACTTTGATATTCGGGCCGACCGAGGACAGCGGACTACCCAAGTGTAAGGACTGCAGCAATGTGGATCTTCGAACATCTACATTTATGGTAGGTACAAAACTGTACTTTTCTCTGAGGACAAACCCTACATTTATGCCTAAGGTGGTGTCCAGTGTGGCCCTCAACCAAACCATTCACTTGCCTATCTTTTATCCAAATCCACAGAACAAGGGTGAGAAAATTCTGCATTCTTTTGACATGCACAGGCAGTTACGCTTCTACATGGACAGAACTAAAGTTTTCAGAAAGACTGAGCAACTTTTAGTGTCATATGCTGCAGCATCACAAGGAAAGGCAATCTCAAAACAGACTATTTCTAAATGGATAGGCCATTGCATCTGTTTCTGCTATTTCCAACATGGCAAACCAGTGCCTAAGGGCATTAGGCCTCATTCCACCAGAGCAGCAGCCTTCCTCAGAGAGGAGTACCAACCAAAGATATCTTGGAGGCTGCGACTTGGAGTTCAGTGCACACCTTCACAAAGCACTACCACTTACCTCTTTACTCTAAGTCCAGAGCAGGTTTCGCCACTGCAGTTCTGCAGGTTTTTTTTTTTTTTTTTTTTTTTTTGCAGTTACTCTACCTACCAGCTACTTAGAGTTATACTGCAACAGTGTGCTGATTCCTGTTCTCTGGACCTATCTGCAAGCTGCCTCTCAGTTAAACAGGATACTTTAAATGTTTATCTTCTGGTGTCTTACAAGCACCCTGTGTGGGTTTACATTTAAATATCTTTGTATTCCTGACACTTTGTACAATGCCATTCTGAGACTTGCACTCTAGGACCTGCTAACCCCCCCCCCCCCAGCATTTTCCTTGCAGGACTTTAAATCTTTATTTCTACTTGGGTAATCTTGGGTTTCTGCTGACTTACTCCCATTAACATTACCCTGCAAAGAACAGTGTATGTGTTCAACTTTCCTTATATGTAGGGTAGCACACACTCAGACCAATGCTGTCCCCACCTGAAACCCTCTTTAGCCAACCCTACCTTTACACCCGCTGCCTAATAATTTCCTTTACAGTCATTCCCAGTGGAAAAGTTTGAATATGGCTACAGAAATCAAATATAGCCCAAATAGACTATATTTACCACTTACCCTACAATCCCTGCCAAAGGTTTTATCCCACTTCGTTCGCTCTGCTGACTCCACTTCCCTTCCTACCCACAAATCCCTCCCACCCCAGCTGTACTCAAATTTAATCTAGCAAAAGACCGCTTCCATTAATATCCAACCAATCAGCTCATACCTCCCATAATCTCCACCCCTCTACTCCTCCTTCCTACTTACCATACATCCTAATCCCAACACAGTCATGCCACTAACTACTAATTATAATCCTTTGCTGCACTATTCTAGCATTTACTACATCTTGCGAAGACATTTCAGTCAATTCTCCCAACCACTTCCATTGCACTCTGTCAACTACCCCTCTCAAATTCCCACCACACAATTTCACTACTCCAACCCCGAAATGCCTCCTTCCACCACACCTACCTAATTACCAAGCCCGCACCTTCTCTGAATGCAAATTATTCTTAAAATACCTCAAGCATTTCACTGCATATATAAAACATATCCTCTCTCAGTGGAAACGTGCACCCTAACCCTGGCCCCAATTTTTCCAACCTCACCACAAACCCCCCTCAAAATAGCTCCCCTATCACCCAAATCACACTTAATAAAAAGCCAACAGACCTCCTCATTATGTCTCTTAACATCAGAAGCATCTGTAACAAAATCCAAGACCTCCAGGTATACATACACCTGTATTCCCCTGACATCCTTATCCTAACCGAATCATGGCTTAAACCTCACATCAAAAGTGAAGAAATACTCCCACCTGGATATAACATCCTCCACAAGGACAGAATATCCAGAAAAGGAGGAGGAGTGACACTGATGTATAAACATCACCTCAATATCCAAATTCTCACCCAGTCCGCTCCCCAGCTTGACAAGGAAGAAATCCTCTATGCTACCCTAAAATTAAATCCTAAGAAAGCAGTCAACTTAATAGGCTGCTACTTCCCTCCAGGACAAAATATACCCCCCCCTTGAAAACCTATTAAACTGGGCCAATCTCTCCCTACCCCAAGAAAGCATCATACTCTGTGTTTTAACATCAACTGGCTATCCTGCAATAGTAAACCCCCAGCACTCCACCTAGATCTCCATGGCTTCTCACAGCTTATACAATCCCCAACCAGGATAAATAAAAACCCCAATAATCACACCATTCTTGATTGGGCCCTAGTCAACAAAGATCCTCACTCTTACCTGGCAGGCTCCTTACCTGACTCCCTAAGTGACCACTTCCCAACCTTCCTACTAAAACAACACATAAATAGCAAACCCATTGTCCACTGACACATTTGCTACAAAGCTAAATTCAACTCCAGCTCCTTCACCACCTCCCTAGAAAAAGTAAACTGATCACCCCTAAAATACCTCAACCTAGATGAAGCAGTCCACTACTTTAACAGCACTTTCCTCAACATCCTTAACTCCCATGCCCCCAAAGATGCACCAAAATCCAAACTAAAAAATCCTCCTGGCTACAAAAAACACCAAAGACCTTATGAAATCCAGGGATAAAATATGGGAACAATGGTGCACAACCAAAAACCCCTCAGATAGGCAACTATTCCTTGAACTACGTAACAAAGTCAAAAAGCAAGTAAAAGCAGACAAAGCCGTTTTCTGTCAGACATCCCTAGACTCCTCCCAAAACAACCCAAAGCAATTCTGGTCCACAATTAACTCTATCCTCTGCCCAGGGAAGGTAAACACCCCCAACCAACCACCCCTCTCTCCACCTGTAGCATAGCTGACTCAACAAACATTTTACAGAGACCGTTCTGTTCCTAACTAAAAATACTTCCTTACATCAGCACCCCCACACCCAAACCAACTCCACCCCTCCCTCCCTTCTTCCTTTCCACAGTACCCACCTCCAACAGAAAAAAAAAACTACTGACAAAACTTAAATCCACAAGACTAGCAGCTGACAACCTGCCCACAGAATACCTAAAAATAGCAGCTGATGTTTTAGCTTATCCCATCTCCATATTAATCAACTGCTCCATATCGGAGTCCTGTGTGCCAACCTTATGAAAAATATCCCACATCATACCCCTACACAAAGGTAGCCCCTCAACAGACATCTCCAACTACCGCCCCATTGACATCCTCTCACCTCTCTCCAAGATACTCAAAAAATGTATCAACTCACAGATCTCCAATTATCTCCTAGACAATAATCTCCTCTCCTACACACAGCATGGTTTCAAACCACACCATAGCACCACAACTGCTCTGCTCTCCTTCACTAACACCATTCTCCAACATAAAAACAATGGCCTTTTCTCCTCTGCTGTATTTCTTGATCTATCAAAGGCTTTTGATATTGTGTCACATGATCTTCTACTCTCTGCACTCTCCAACCTCTCCTTTTCCATACCTGTCTGGCACAACGATCTATCTCCTTGCCTCCCTGTTACTCTCAGGGTTCCCCAAGGCTCCATCCTTGGCCCCTTGCTTTTCTCCATTTTTACCAATGACCTGCACACCACCACCAAACATGCCTCCCTCATACAGTATGCAGATGATGCTACTCTCATCTGCTCAGCTCCAACTCTGACAGAACTACAACAGATCACTCAAGCATCTTTCTCTTCTGTTGAAAGTTGGCTAGTAAATGCTCAACTCCTCCTCAACCCAAATAAGACCAAACTCCTCATCTTTCAACCCTCAAAATCTACCACGAACACCCCCCATTTCAACATACTTGCCAAAGACAACACTTCCATCTCACCAACAGCCCACACTAAGCTACTCTGTGTACAGATTGACAACAAACTCAAATTTGACACTCGCATATCACTCTCAATAAAAAAGTCCACAAAAAACTGGGTGCCTTGTATAGAAACCAACAATACCTAACCAAACCAGCCAGAATCTCTACCGCAACTTCCCAACTAATCTTAACCCTACTCTATGCATCACCCATACTCTCAAATCTTTGACAATCAGACCTAAAGAAGCTTGAAGCCTGCTACAATAAAATTGCAAAATTTGCATCATGGGACTCCCACCGCAGTCACCACTGTGTCTCCCTTAGAAACCTAGACTGGCTTGTGCTCCCTCAACTCCTACACCTAATCCAACTTACCTTTGCTCATAAACTTGTAAACCACCCTCTTAAAATTCCCTCACTTCATACACTTCTCCAACCCTACCAATCCTCCAGACCCCTGCGCTCCTGCAACAAAAATCTACTCCAAGTCACCAAACCCAACAACTCTGCAGGGAAGCGCTATTCTTCTGCTCCATATCCAAAATTTGGAACTCACTTCCCACTGCCATAACTACACTCCCAGCAGTCTCTTCAAAAATGCTCTTAAAGCACACCTAAAATCTCACTGGCTATGTCCTTGTCCATACCCCAACTAACCCCCCCTTTCTCCTGTACCCCTAATTAGCTGCCAGCTCTACTATTAGCTGTCAACAGGTTATCAGTATTTCCTATCCTTTAACTAGCAGATGATTGCAGTACAATGTTTACTGTTTTCTCTGTGTGAGAAATTAATACTACTAGGCAAATGTCTTGCACCTTATATTGTTATTATACTCTGACATATGTCATTACCTGTCAGGCTGTGTCTTTGCTATAAATATGCTGTGTTTTTTTTTCCTCTGAAATGCTAGATTATACTCTTTTATATTATGTGAAATTTTGCTTGTCTGAATATATGGAGCCTTCCTTGTGATATTATACTCTGACATATACGTCATTTCTCCTGTTGAACTGTGTCTTTACTATAATTACACTGTTTCTTTTTTCATCTGATATGCTAGATTGTACTCTTATATTATGTAAATCTCATATGTCTGAATATATGGAGCTTTTCTCCCCGGGCCTCCGCTGAAAATGGGCATATACCCAGTCGGACTTTCCCGGTCAACAAATGTAAAATAAAATAATAAATAAACGTAATATAAAATTTAATTAAGGTAAAAAAAGTAACAAGTATACATATTTGTAGCTTTGTCAAACCTGGAGGAGGGATGTGCAACATAGCAAATCTCCAAGAAAGGATGTTTTTTTCATAGCCCATTTTTTGTAGTTTGATTTTTAGTCAACACCAACGTTTATAGGAGCATTTACAGCTCCACAAAATATGTAAAAGATCTGCCTTTTGAGAATCACAGTAAGGACATAATGAGGAGGTTTCAGGGTCATACTTACTGAGGACAAGTGGAGTAAGATGAGAGTTATTTAGGATCATGAGTTGTGTATAATTAAGTTTTTAAAGGGGATTGATTTTGTAGTTATCTGGATAAATCTATTTTTTTTTTGCTTAAGTGTGATTAATGAGTCTAGCTCAGACGAATATTTTATATATAAGAACTTCATTTTGGTATCCAGTTGACATAATACATTTACTACCAGTATTTAAAGGCATTTTCTTCTTCTTTAAGAAGAGATTCTGAAGAATTTTGCATGTGTTTGTCATTTTCATTGACAGTAGGGTTTTCCAGAATCTGGAATTTTCTGATTTGCCTTAGAATAATGCAGTAGTTACTATTATTTTTTTTTGTTAAAGAATAATTTATACAAGGGTAAAGATCTAACAGACATTTCTGTTTTAAGTGAAGGAAATTGCTGAGATTGAGTAATTTATTGCTGCGCTTAAGGTTTGGGTTAAGGTGTAAAGGTTGCTGAATGCTAAATGCATCAGATAAATTTAATGTATCAGTGAGTGTTTGGATAATAGTTATTCTTTAAGGATATATGTAATTTCATGTTTTTAGGTTCTCTTTGTTAAGGAAAAGAAGAGCTTTAGGACTGAAGCCAAGACTTTTAACATAATTGTAATAAAGTTCTATCCAGCCTGGTGTCCCAAGTCTTCATACATGGGTTATAATCTGACATAGCTACACGTCTACTAGAATTAATAATGTCATAATGTAATTTGAAGTTTGGGATGTTCAGCCCTCCTTAGGATATACCAGTTTTTATAGACAATTCTGACCAGTTTGGGAGACTATAACATTTTGGACAGAGGAATGAAGTATCTTGAAAAATTTATTGTGTACTATTATATTTGAGGCATTGAATACATATAAAAATCTTGGCAGCATGTTCATCTTAACAATAGCCACTTTTGAGAAAAATGAAAGTTGGATTTTGTTCCATCTAACTAGGTCCTGTTGCATTGCTAGCCAAAGTTTGGTAACGTTGCTTTGATAAAATAGTTTTGAATCTTTTTGAAAAGATATTCCTAGATATTTCAGAGAATGACTTAATTTAATTTCCATTGGGTGGGGATATCCAAAAAGTTGGTAGGATGAATTAACTGGGAAGATTAAGGATTTATCTGGGTTTAATTTATAATTACAGTATTTAGAAATATCTATAGAGTTCAGAATTTTCTACAAGTCCAAATTAGGACGTGTAAAATATAAATGCAAGTCATCAGCAAATGCTGAGAATGCTATTTTAGTATTCTATAAAACCGGAATATTGTGAAAAGTTTTCTGTGCAATAAAGAGGAGTAAAGGTTCAACATATAGATAAAAGGGATAATGGACATCCTTGTCTTGCTCCATTCTTAATAGGGACCTGAGAAGAGGTAATCTTATTGATATATAGTGATGTAAAAGTATTGGAATATAATGTATTAATAAATTGGATGAAGGTAGGAGGTATACCAAAGTGAGGTAAAACTAAAAAAAAAGAAATCTTAAGTTTATTCTATCAAAACCCTTGGAAGCATCAACTACAAGGGCAAATAACGGCATTTGACTTTGGTCAGATAGATTAATCATTGTGTCAAGTGTGAGTGTATTATCGCAGGTCTGTCTCTATTGTATAAAACCTAACTGATTGGGAGATTTAATAGTAGGGATGATAGGTTTTAGTCTGCTAGCTAATATCTCCTTAAAAATTTTAATATCCATGTTAATCAGGGAAATCTGTAATTCCAGGGGTTTTTAGGGTGAGTGTATTCTTTGTGGATAAAAATTGTTTTGGAAGTTTTAAGGTACCTATCTGTAATATTATTATCTTTAGTATAGTTAAATAAAGTAAGTAAAAATTTTGAAATCTTCTGTTTGAAAATTGGATAAAATTCTGAAATGAACCCATCTGGGCCTGGAGCTTTGTTTGGTTTAAGGTGATTTATAGCTGTTATTTCTTGCTGCGTAATAGGAGATGAGAGGTATTCTTGTTGAGTTTGACTAATTTGCAGGAAATCAACTTGATTTAAAAAGTTGTCTCTCTCTGTTGTCCCAATGGCTTTGGGAGTCTGATCTCCATATGACTGAGAATATAGGTCAACAAATAACTGAACTTTCTCCTGTCTAGAGTAATTTGTTTTCCCATGAAATGAGATTTCCATTATACTAGAGGATGATTTCCTTTGTGTTTAATAAATGCAATTCTTTTCTGAGATGATCTAGTTGCCTTTCAGTTTCCTGATTGTAATTTATTTGCAAATCCTCTTCTAGATTATTTTTTTAATTGAGTATTCCTTAGCATTATGCCTTTTTTATAATAAATAGTTTCATTGATAAGGCTACCTCTAATTTGGGCTTTAGTAGAGGCCCAAAGGATGTCAAATGATAGGCAGAAAGTCTCCTGACTAGATAGGAGTACATCTAGCAGGATATAGATTTCTTGTTCAACATCCTCCTTTAATAATAAATTAGGATTTAGAGTCCAGTTGTATCCCCTGTTCTGTTCTTAAGATTAGCATTAAAGAAATAGTTAATGCGAAGTGTGATTTTTGAACGATCAGAAAATAATCTAGGTTATGTGTGAAAATCAATGACCATATTTAGAAACACATTGGAAATTAAGTAGTAGTCTAGTCTTGACCATGCTTTATGACATTGAAAGTAAAAGGTGAATGCATCATTTGGTGAATTTTAATTTTAAAAGTTGTATCAATCAAATAAATTGATATTTTTCAATTCTGAAAAAGCTATAGTGGCCTGTATGTTGTATTAACTCCTGATATTTGTCCTGTCAGATGTGGGATCTTGAAAGGAATTTGAGTCTCCCCCTATAATAAAATAATAATTAGAATATCGGGTTAATATCTTATAGAGGGACATAAAGACTTCTAGTCTATAACAGAGGGCATATACATTTAATAATAATACTGGTTTATTGAGGTGGGGGCTTCTAATTATTATATAACATCACCTTCCTTCTGGGTCTACACCATAATCCAAAATATCGTCCTGGAAAGATTGATAATGATTGTTACTCCCACACTATTTGTTTTATTTCCCGTTGCAATAATTGTTTTAATCTACTTTTCCCCTCTGTCATAAGACCATTGTTCTGAGAACATCTGTGTCTCTTGAACTGGGATTATAGTCACTTTAGATTTGAAAGCTAAATGGAAGAACAATTTTCTCTTTTTATCCATTTGGATCCCCTTAACATTCCATGAGTTGATAACCCATATATGTGTCATTACCTGTGGATATCAAGAATAGTGGGTAGTTTACTTTGTAGGTCTCTTGAATAGTTTAGGAAAGGACTCTCCATCATACATGAGGACAAATATCACCTAACTTTCCCTACATTAACCCTGTGCCTAACCATGAAACAACTTAGTCTGGAAGAGTAATATGGCACATTAATAAGGACCGAAGAAAATAAATTCAGAGAGATCTATATGCAGATTGCCCCTATTACATATTTTTTATAATAATTCTTAGCATAAAAATAGTATGCATGCAGAACAAGGATAACATAACTATCCCAAACACCCTATAACCTATCACCCTGGCACCTGCCAGATATATGTATAAAATGTAAGGGGTAAAGAGCTGAAGAAACAAATGAAATAGAGGAAGTTATATCTATAATCTAAAAAGGTTAAGTAAAAATAATAACCATATTTTGATTACAGGGCCTAACCAGCTATAGTGCTAAACTCTATGTATATTCTTAAACATATTACAATACATTAAATCCAACATCAACATGCAGATTAGCTTATTTAACATATCTACATAGTAGTAATGATAATTCAAATTTTCCTAGATATTAGATCCTGACATATATTCTTTGATAAAAGTGGAACAACCCAAGCAGAGTTACAAGTGTAATTATAGTATGTATATCTGAACCAGGATTATGGTTTACGAGGCAAGTAGACTCAATCTCATATTGGTACTATACATAATTATAAGGTTATATATCTATAATAATGTCATGCAAGGCCAGAGTATAATTTAACTCCAGTATTTAGCAAACAAATTACCTCATTTACACTATTTTGTTAGAATGTAAAAAATAAAAACATATGGCACATACAGCAGTCACAGTAATACAGACAAACCTGTGTTATTGCAGTCGTTAACGTGGACTATCTTTCGTTAACAGGTAATTTAGTAAAGATTAGTCTCTGATCCTGTAGCCTAGATTCCAGTTACCAAGTGCCCATACTATATTTAAGGTTAGAGCCACATAGTATAAGTAGATTGTATTACAACAATATGGCTTAGAAATGCATAATGTAGAAAAATGACTTGACCTATGACAGCATCACCACAAATGTAGTCTTCCTCAAGCACGTACATAGGATGTTTTATCAGAAAAAATATTAACAAATATAAAAAAGGGATTTTCATAGAAATAGCAGTTAATCGAATGGCTTTATAACCAGCTGCTAAAAAATTTCTAGCCCTGGATTCCATAAAAAAGAGAAAAGTACATAAATAGTATGACATTCTACCTGTAGATAAACATATATAGCTTGAGTGAATAATGTGAGGGTATAGATTGCAACATGTAGCTAGCAGTAGCCATTACCAGTTTCTACTTGTATCAAATTTCTCCAGTTTTATCAGATTAAGGATATAATTTGGCAGGATCATTTAGTAAGAAGTATACTATTTTAGCTGTTATACATGAAGAAAATAAAATTTTCATCAATCAAACTAACAGTATCAGTTTTTTGTCTCACTCGTATGAAAGTTCAACAGTTCTCCTAGCCATAGAAACCCACATAGATAAGGTATAGAGAGCTACTACCAAAAAATATATATATATTTGTACAAGAAAAGTTGTCTCCACTATAAGAATTACCCACCCTTTTTACTTTATTAAAAATTCTCATGTAGGTAAGTAACAGTATTTGTATAGTTTATAATGATGCCAATGATATTCTACCATAGATTCACTTCTTACAGAATCTTCCCAAATCTTGCCCTGAAATCACAGATTAGTCCATTTTAGCCATACCCCCCCAATAAACATACCAACACAAAGTCCAAATGTGGCATATCACTCAAAAAGAAACAGTAACATTTGACAGCTACAGTGGATATAAAAAGTGTACACAGCCCTGTTAAAATGCCAGGTTTTTGTGATATAAAAAAATGCGACTACAGTGTATCATTTCAAAACTTTTCCCACCTTTAATGTGACCTATAACCTGTACAATTCAACTGAAAAACAAACAAATCTGTTAGGGGAAAAAAATAAAAAATGGACAGTCCATGTGTGCACACCCTTAAACTAATACTTTGTTGAAGCACCTTTTTGATTTAATTACAGCATTCAGCCTTCTTGGGTAGGAGTCTATCAACATGGCACATCTTGACTTGGCAATGTTTGCCCACTCTTCCCTGCAAAAGCACTCCAAATCTGTCAGATTGCGAGGGCACCTCTTGTGCACGGGTCTATATTACCACATCGAAAAAGCAGTTAATCGAACGGCTTTATAACCAAAAATGCGGTTAACAGAATTTGCTTTTGTGGGGGGCTCCTCCCCCACACCCCCCACCAATTATATATACCAACTCCAAGATCACACTACAGTGAGGAAAGGGGAAATTTTCCGATCTTTACTGTACCGCAATCTTACAATACACAGTTCTTTTATTGGCATTTTCGGTTATAACGCCATTCGATAAATGGCTTTTTCGATGTGGTAATATAGACCCCTTTTGCACAGCCCTCTTCAGGTCACCTCACAGATTTTCTGTTGGATTTAGGTCTGGGCATTGGCTGGGCCATTTCAGTGCTTTAACTTTCTTCTGGTGAAGCCATTCTTTTGTTGATTTGGATGTAAGCTTGGGGTGATTGTCGTGTTGAAAGGTGACATTTCTCTTCATCTTCAGCTTTCTAGCAGATGCCTGAAGGTTTTGAGCTAAAAGTGACTGGTATTTGGAACTGTTCATAATTCCCTCCACCTTAACTAAATCCCCAGTTCCAGCTGAAGAAAGGCAATCCCAAAGCATGATACTGCCACCACCATGCTTCACCCTGGGGATGGTGTTCTTTTGGTGATGTGAAGTGTTGTTTTTGTGCCAAACGTACTTGTTGGAATTGTGGCCAAAAAGTTCAACATTGGTCTCCTCAGACCATAACACATTTTCCCACATGCTTTTGGGAGTCTTGATGTATTGTTTTGCAAATTTTAGCTGGACCTGGATGTTTTTTCTGTGTAAGAAAAGGCTTCTGTCTTGCAACCCTACCCCCATAGTCCAGACATATGGAGAATATGGGAGATTGTTGTAACATGTAGTATACAACCAGTACTTGCCAGAAATTTCTGCAGCTCCTTCAGTGTTGCTGTAGGTCTCTTGGCAGCCTCCCTGACCAGTTTTCGTCTTGTCTTTTCATCAATTTTGGAGGGACGTCCAGTTCTTTGCAATGTTGTTGTTGTACTATATTTTCTCCACTTTTTGATGACCATCTTCAGTGTGTTCCATGGTATATCCAATGCTGTGGAATTTTTTTGTACCCTTCTCCTGACTGTTACCTTTCAACAATGAGATCCCTTTGATGCTTTGTAAGCTCTCTGCAAACAATGGCATTTGCTGTAGAGGGCAACTGAGTAAATGTCAGGAAATTCCTACTAGGTTAGCCAAACTTTATTTGGGGTTAATCAGAGTCTATTTAATTGATGGCAGGCGTGTACCCGAGAAGACTGAATGCTGTAATTAAATCAAAAGGTGCTTCAACAAACTATTAGTTTAAGGGTGTGCACACTTATGCAACCAGCTTATTGTACATTTTTTATGTTTTTTCCCCTAACAGATTTGTTTGTTTTTCAAGTGAATTGTGCAGGTTATAGGTCACATTAAAGGTCAAAAAAGTTTTTAAATGATTTATTGTGGTCAAATTTTTTTATATCACAAAAACCTGGCATTTTAACAGGAGGGTGTACACTTTTCTTATTCACTGTATACTAATGCCAAGAATAAACTATTGTTCAGCGCTATCTTCAGGTCTGGAGATCAACTCATGTTAAACATTAATAGAACTGAACAACAGCAATGCCATTCATTACCCTATAAAGTAGGCATTACCAATAATAACTGTGTTACTGTTTTCAACTTGATTAGGAGTAGAGTAGATTATTATAACAAAAATTGCATAGAGGAAATACAAAAACAAAAAAATAAGTCTTAATTTATATTCGAAGTCTGATAATACTTGTAAATACTGAAAAGAGCTCTGGCGTTATACAGGGAAATGTCAAACCATACTGCAGCTTTGCTATAGCATTAAATTTTAGACCCAGACATGCAAACAATTACCAAATTACAACAGCAAGCTACATTCAAGTAGTAAAACTTCATTACATTAGTAGAACAAGCATGTACAGCAAAATCGTCATGACCAGTCACTCAGAGGTTCAGCTCCACAGACAGGAATGAATGAGAACAAACAGAGATTCTTTCTCCTTCTCTTCAAGTATCAATTGAAGTATCAATTTTAGCATAAAAGTTGACACCGCCCACCAAACAATCTCCGTGCAAACACTTTTGGAAACCTTAAAGTCTGGACCCGGTTCAAAAGCACCTATGCTTTTCAGAGCTGGTAAACCAAAGTGAAGCAAAATAATATTAAATTCTGCTTCTGGAACCATCATTGCTGAACCCATGGAGGAAGATCCAAAAACTAAATCCATTTGCGATAAAGTAACTTCTCATTCTAGCCATGACAGAAACTCGCTGACATCTTAAGAGTTCCAGGTCCAACAGGAGAAAAAAGGTTGTCTAAGACTTGTTTCAGTCTTCATAGCAGCCAATAAGTAAGGATGCATCAGAATAAAAATTTAAGGTGATAGTTTCCCTTTAATTGAAAGAGGCTTGCTGAAGCAGGAAGTGAGATTGGCTGTAGGATACATAAATATGAGTGGAAGCGATCTCCGCTCCATGCAGTTGCAGTGAAAGTATTCCAACTGGAAATCAGAACTTAAAGATGACAGGGCCCACTGGAAAGTCACACAAGCTCGGAAATCCAAACAGCGATTCACCTACCAACCTTGAACCTGAAGAAAGTGCACCAGCACAAAACATCAAAAGCCAGGTTCCACCCTCATTCTCTGCTTAGTGGACTCATCGGCAGGTAATTCTTTAAAGGTGTTTAGAAAGGCATTTCTTGCCTCAGACAGACTATACTGTGTAGTTGGGGTTTTTTTTTTTTTTTGCAGTTGTAAGAATTTTTAAGACATCTTAGTAATTTAATATTATAACATAGACTTTTCTAGGGTTTTGTGAATGTCGCAAAGGTCGGAGCAGCCGATGAGCTCTTGTATCCGACAGAATTTCAAGCAGGGAGGCAAGTATTTGCTGGATTGTTACTATGAGATTAGGCTGTTGAATCTGTTCAGTGATGCCTCTGATGATAATAGTGTTACATCTCAATCTAGCTTCAAGGTCAGTGATTTTTTGGTTGTATCTCCTGTATATATCTGGAGTTAGAATTTGATTCCTTTTGCAGCTGGTCTAGTTTAATTTCACTTTCTAGAACTCTTGCTTCAGTCTTTTCCATTGTACCAGCAGTTTGATTAATGGTGTCTTCAAACGTTTGCAGCTGCTTGGAGAACTTTTGTTTAGCCGACTGAATTGGTTGCAGAGCCATTTTTAGATCTTTGAGACTTGTACAATATTCTAGTTTAGTTTTATTAGCCTATTTACTTGTATCTTGTTTCCCAGTTCTAGGTCTTTTAGATGAAACATCTTTTTCAGATGATGCCAGAGTTGAAAATTTAGTTTTAGTACCTTTCAACTTTTCTTTTCTTTAGGTAAAAGATTATGAGTCACACCTCGTGTTTGCTGTTAAGTAAGGATCTCAGGCTCAATCTAAATTCATCCTCTTTAAGTTAAAAAATCGTACTTAATGTGGAGGTATCTAGAATATAGATAACAATAATGTTTTCTTATTTCTTTAGCTTGTATATGCTTTTTACAGATTTGGTTAGAATTTTAAAATACTTGCATGAGCCAAGAGATAGCAGTGACTATAGGACTGCAGCCATCTTGAATCCCCCAGAAAGAGCTGATTCTGACAAAATTGTGGTAGGACAAAGTATTAAAAGTGGGTGACAGTACAGTGTTTGTGGAAGAGGATTACTCATTGTAAACCATGCAGAAGAGGAGTGAATTTATTTCAGTAATCGGGGAATGTTGAGAAACGGATGTAAGATTCCAACTGCTGTATCCAGCTATTTTCAGAATATTCTTTCCTGGAGGGTCAAAAATCATTTGATGCAGAACATGCTAAGGAAGAAATACAAAAGTTTGCCCAACAAAAAGTGAGCTATGAAACAGGAGATTCTGCTTCTTCTTTTCTGATAATAAAGCCAATACAGAGACTGCGTCAGTGAAACATTTTCCAATGTTTCAAAGGAAAATGCCTGAGAGACAGAAAAAAGCACAAGAGCTGACTAGAAGAACCATGAGTACATTGGAAAGGCAGCAGAGACTGGATTTGAGAGATGGAGATCAACAGGAAGAAAACCAGCAACTCAGAAAATCAAATAATCATAGGATTAAAAAGCATTAATTATATATGTGAAATGTAGGATTAAAAAGCATTAATTATATATGTGAAATGTGACAGAACAAGTAAACCTGGAAATATTGGACTTTTTTGACTTTGTTAAACCTGTGGGGGACTCCAAAGCATATCCCCTACTTAATTTCATTAATGTTTGGAAGAACATTTAGGAGAGGGGAAGAGGAAGGAGTTAACTGAAAGTGAAACAAAATTTTGTTCTTAACAGTAGTATTTTATATAGTGCATGGCATCTCTGCATGCTATAAAATAAAGCTTTCTCAGTTTTGTTCAAGTGTAATAAGGATGCTAAAGTAAACTGGTGCCTCTATTTTTTTTTTTTCTTTCTTTCTCCTTGTTCAGTTTTAAGAAATGTGGGCAATGCAATGTAAAAAACAAGAAAAGTCTGGTCAAGAGAGCATGATACAGAAAAAATTGATATGCTTTTTTCTTACTTTTGCATAGAGGAATGACTGCATCAAGGCCTTTGGCTTGCTCTAGTAACAAATTTTAAGGGTAAACAAATAAACAAAAAAGAACACTGGCTATAATAAAAAGTTTTCCTCTGGCAAATAAATGAGTGCTTGTAGAGGTAACTGTGTGTATGTCCCCCATTGGGACAATCTGATAAGGGGTAATAAAAACAGAATGCTGCTTTCTTTTAATGTTTTTTTTATGGCTAGGAAATAATCTTTTCTGAAAGCATTCAAGTGTTTGTCCAGTCTGGGAGAGAAATAAAGATAAAATAACAGACAGTGCTTAGTAGAAGCACAGGATGTAACCTTCATCTTAGCATGGATAATCTTCCTTACAGGTTAATCCAAGTCTGAGTGTGAATGTCAGTTTGGGACAATTGTTGGTATTGGGAGGGTTAAACTACAATATTTGAAGATGTACACAGTTTCGGGTTTTAGTATTAATGTAATAGGTTTTAGGAGTGTTCTGTTTTTTGTTTGAGGGCTTTCACTAAAACAAAAAAGCTTTGTAAGATGTGACATAGGTTCAAATGGATACGACAAGAAACAACTGCATAAAAGATCAACCTGCCAAACATAAGTGTATGCATGTAACACAAAAGCTTGAACTAGATGTTTAAAAAAAGGCAGTTACAACAGGTGTGAATAATAACTTCTTAATATAGAAAGTACTGCTATTTTATCTTTAAGTGTAAATGGTCTCACAAATATATATATATATATATATATATATATATATATATATATATATATATATATACACACACACACATACATAAAAGAAAGAGTAGTGAACTGTATAAAAAATGTAGAGTGCAAATAGCTATGCCACAGGAGAGAGAGTTAAAAAGAACGGTGCATGTGAATTTGATGAAGAAAGGTTTTCAGGATTATTATTCAGTTTAATATCTGTAACAAAGGTAAAGAGAGGAATAGTTATAATTGCAAGAGGAGCTTCAATAGCGGTTGAAGAAGATAAAGATGATAATAATTGTAGACTTATAGTACTAAGGGGCTACTGGTAAGGGAGGAGGATTACACTGGCATGTATTTATATTCCACCTAAAACTGTTACAATGGCACTTAAGAAAATTCTGGGAGAAATAAGCTTTCAGCAGGTAATATTACTTATTAGTGGTGACTGGAATTTGATTTGCAGTAGTGGGGGTGTATGTGGGGGCCCAGAATTGAAATAATAAAAAGAGGGTAAATTTTTGGAGAAATTTATGAAAATATTGGCATGGAAGATGTGAATTTAGTAGTAGGAGTTGAGTGAATTTGCATATTATTCCACAAGATAGAAAAACTGGGCTAGGCTAGACCGAACTTATATTCCACAAAAACATGTGCATGTAATTGAAAGTTCTGATATACAACTAATTATTATTTCAGATCATGTACCAATAATTAAAATAAAAATGAGACCCTGGTGCTTTCCAACATATAATTAGAGAGGGAAAGGTAATAGAATGGGGACAGTCCAAGAATTTATTTGGACTGCTGGCTAGAGATGGTCTTCCCTATCAAGAACTCATATCAGAGAATAGGCAAAGAGAAAGAAACATGTGGATCTTAAGTGAAAGACCAGCACTGGTACAGTTTTTAGTTAAAAAGGCTGTTAAAAGGGGATAATTAGTACAGCATATAAAATATTGCATGAGAACTGTAAAAATCAATCAGAAAAGATTGGGAAGACAGATAAACAATGCACACAAAACACTGGGGCAACATATGTTTGTCTCTCAAATATGCAACAAAGTCTAGAAGATTTAGGATCTTTGCTTGGAAGTGTTTAAATGGATATTTTTATACCCTACGTAGACTCCAAAGAATTTTTCCTCAGGTAGACAGCAAAATGGTGGTATGATGGTGGAGAAAGAGATAATTGAGAACATATTTTTGGGGAGTTTAATACATTGACAGACTTTAAAAGTTCACTGCAGACTACCCCATCAGAAATACTGGGTGAGCAAATTGGTATAACTAAAGAAATTATTTTTGAGCCATGATACAGAATCAGAATTACCTAGACATAGTAAGGCCTTGCTGAGTCTAATTATGGTGGCTGCCAAAAAAGCAATTACTAGAAAATGGGAATTCAAGCCTAAACCAACTGTACTGGAAACAGTGAATATAGCAACAGAGATAAAACAACTGGAAATGGGATCTTTAGAAAAGGGTAGGAGTAAATTAAATAGAAACAAATTGAGAATTGTGGATACAATGCATGCAGAATACATTCTGAAGGATGAATGAGGCCTAAAAGAAGGCAGGACTCGAATGAATGATGTAACGTTTTACTGACCGTGACTGGATAGATCATAAGAGATGTATAATATTTGCAACTGAAAATGTCAATATGGTTTGTTTTTATGTATATAAATCTATGACTGCCTGTCTTAAGTGATAATTTAATAAAGATATTTCTTGTTAAAAAACTCAAAGTAAACTTTATTGTCATTCAGAAATCACCAAAGTGCAAAACTGAACAAAATTCTGTCTCCAGAGTCGATCTGCAGACAACATATAGACTGTTTTCACAGATATTTACACGTATAACACCTAGCTATTACAAGATGGACATGTATGTAGACAGACTAATAATACACACAATTAGAAACTCATTTTAACAATTTTGAACTGAAGACTTACTTGCATGACAGTTTAGTATTGCACGTGTACTTGGTTAAGACATTGCATTGATCCTTGCACCGAAAGAGACATTTGAGTATTGCACTGTGAACATTAGAGTTTTCCACTATGAACCTTAGGGTATAGCACTATGGTTGAATTTGCA
Organism: Protopterus annectens; assembly: GCF_019279795.1. Taxonomy (NCBI): domain Eukaryota; kingdom Metazoa; phylum Chordata; order Ceratodontiformes; family Protopteridae; genus Protopterus; species Protopterus annectens. Next base: position 708,247,517 of record NC_056747.1, on the reverse strand, counting down.
ACATGTATTGCACTGAAAGAAGAGATATTTTACTGCATTGCTACTGCCCTAGATGGCCTAATAAGTCACAGTCATGGTGAATATTGTACTAAGTATTAGATGAGACTGGTAAGCAGGTTACTGCACAATTTGAGAGAGTTTTTACTGACCAGTTGGACATCATGGAGTGTGGTGGTTACTAGAGTTCAGCAGCCTGATGACATTAGGGAAGAGGCTGTTCCTGAATCTCGTAGTTTTACAACGTATGTTTTGTGAATGATAGATGCAGGATCAATCTGTAAGCAGGGTCAGTGCAGTCTTTACTTATTCCTCTGGCCCTGCTGAGACATCTGGATAAGTACAAGTTGTGGATGGGTGGTAAGGTGGTCTTAATGATCCTCTCGGCTATCTTCACCACTCTCTGGAGGGATTTGCACTCAGAGGTAGAGCAGCTTCCATACCATACTATGAGGTTGTTCATCAGGATGTTTTCTATAGTACCTCTGTAGAAGGTAGAGAGAACTGTCAATGGGAGATTAACTCTCCTCAGACTTTAAAACGTGCAATCTCTGGTGCGCTTTCTTGACTATGTTGTTTGTATTTGTGTTCCAAGACAAGTCCTCATCGATGTGCACTCCCAGAAACTTTGTGCTTCTCGCTCTCCACTGTTTCCCCATTGCTAGTGAGAGGAAAATGTTCCTTGCGATTTCTCCTGTAGTCCACGGCTATCTCTTTTGTCTTGTTCACATTTAGTGCCAAGTTGTTGTTTCCACAGCAGGTAATCAGTTGTTCCATATCATGTCTATACTCCGTTTCATCTTCATTACTGATGAGGCCCACCACTTTTGTGTCATTAGCAAACTTGATGATGTGATTTGCATTGTACCTGGCTGTACAATCATGTGTTAACAGGGTGAGCAGCAAGGGACTTAGTACATATCCTTGTGGAACTCCAGTGTTAAGAGTGATGCTATCTGAGGAGTTATTTCCTACCCACACATTCTGAGGTCTGTCTGTGAGAAAGTCAAGAATCCAGTTACAAAGTGGAGTGTTGATGCCTACTTGGAGTAGCTTCATTACCAGATGAAGAGGGATGACTGTTAAAAGCAGAGCTGAAGTCTATGAATAGTACCCTCGCATAGGTGTTTTTATTCTCAAGGTGTTCCAGCAATAGGTGGAGTGCTAGAGGACATGGCGTCTGCTGTAGAGTGGTTTGCTCGGTAAGCAAACTGCAGAGGGACAAAATCAGCAGGCAGCCCAGATGTTATGGCATCCTTGACCAGCCTTTCAAAATACTTCATCACTGTGGAGGTGAGGCCTACAGGGCAGTAGTCATTTAGGCAAGATGGTGGAGACTTCTTTGGTAATGGAATGATTGTTATATCCTTGAAGCATTTCAGAACTCTTTGATGCCTCAGAGTTATTGAAGATATCCATGAGGACATGTATTAGTTGCACTGCGCAGTCCTGGAGCACATGCCCTAGGATATTGTCAGGCCCAGCTGCTTTTCTCAGGTTAACTCTGCGCAGTGCCCTCTGGACATCAGCTGGGTTGAGGGTGAGCATCATCTTGTTATGGTCAATGGACATTTTCTTTGCTGTTCTGTTCCCTTCCTCAAATTTGCTGAAGTAGACATTCAGCTTATTTAGAAAGCCCTTGTTGTCATTTTGTCATTCTGCCCTCAAAAATTGCATTACAGTTCAATCCTTATTTATAATGCAACACAAGGACCCTTGTCAGTACATGGAATTCAGGACTCTCTATATGTTGTAAAAGAAATGCTAACTTCTCTGATGAAATATTTGTGATTTTTTGTTAACATATGATGTAATGACAGTGCGGCATTCAGGGCATAAGCTTCACTCCAAACCCTGAACACAGTCTTAAATTTACACCTAAGGGAACTAAACCTAAAATATGCATGCTTCCTGTAAACTGAATATAAAGACAGTTGCAGTATAGAAGCTGTGAAAACAAAGCATTAACTCAAAATCCAAAGCACTAGTGTGCCTTCACTGTGCTTCAAGAATACAACTCTAGATTTGCCCCACACACTTTATCACTGTAGTTTGCCTCTTCCAAAAGGGCACACCATCTTTGATCTGAAGAAACCACACCAATAATTAGCAAACTAGTGATTACATGAAAGCAAAGGGAAGTTAAATATAGTATGCCCAAATGAAACGTATGCTTTACTGAGAAGTTAAATATTTAGTAACCTCAGTAAAATATTTCAACTTGTGCTACAAATGGTGCACCCCTACAAGCCATATCAATTATAATTCAAAAGTGATCAAGTAACTAATCCTGTTGCATTCACACACAGCCTACCTCACCACTCCCCCAAAAAGCCAGCCATCTTCTGTGTTCCTCTCTGATGACAGGTTGTGACGTGAAAGAACAAATGACCACAGTTATCCATTTCAGCTTGCTGCTGTGATTATCTCTCTCTCTAAATTTATATATATATATATATATATATATATATATATATATATATATATATATATATATATATATATATATATATATATATGTATAAGCACACACATATATATAGTGTCCACACACTCAGCAAGCCACATCAGTGTTTTTTTTTTCTGTGATCATGAAGTACTCTTCACTTTCATACACAGTCTGCCTGCTGACAGACATCCTGTATTGGAAAAAACCTTAGATATGCAGTTATTGAGAAATTACAAGAAATAATGGCCACAGTATTGCATTTTATTGTGCTTTTGCAATTCACAGCCCCTCCCAACTTTATCACAGTAACAAGTAATTAAATATGCACTGCTGTCACTACCATATCTACTTCTGGGTTCCTGCCAGCATTTTCAGAAATAAATATACCTGCAAGAGAGAAACTGTTTCTGAAGATTGGCACATTTACTCCTCCTGGCATACCTATTCAAGTATGCAGAGATCAGACTGTAAGCACTGCATCAGTTGACTTGAGCAACCCATCTGATGTGCGTAGCATACATAGTATCAGGATATATCATGTTAGTATATGAGAATTTTGAAAATGAAACGTCATTGCACGTCTCAGTTTTAGATTCAATTTTCCATTCCTTTTTAATATGGAAGTATTTTCACACTCCAAGTAGAAGTATTGTAATATGGAAATAATTACCCATTCCCCCAAATGTCCTAAATATTGGAAGTTGCTTTAATTTCAAAACTGGCTTTATAATGATTAAAACAATCATCTCTGTTTTAGCATAAACCTGAAGACCCATTTTCCTGTCCTTTTCTCATAATACCAAGATAATGCCCCAGTAGTTAATGGGTTAACCACAGTGTGCTTGACAGCAAGCAGAATTTGCTTGCCAAATACACAGTTAATGGCAAGGGACGTCATAAAAGTAACTTAGAAAAGGGTCTAAGCTGAAGTGGATGAAATGGAGGTGCAAAGACTAAGTTTGTCAGAAAACTTCAAGGTAGGCTGATAAGTCTACAGAAGTTAAATTAACAGGAAAATACTCTTGACCAAAAGGAAGATACTGAAATGCTTTAACTTAAAAGATGTTAAAAAAACACTGGGCCATTTTACTTCATGCTTCAATCAATCACAGTGTGAAAGAACTGGAGAAATACAGGAGTGAGCAGTTGCCCAAGTGAAAGATGGCAAACTTGGCAGCCTGGGTTGGTTTTACATGCTAAGCAACATTGATGCTTACAGACTAAGTCCTAATATGAACTGGCAATGAATTTCTTTGACATCAAATCCCTACATTACCCTCTGTTTGGCTGAACCTTTCAGCTCATTACAGTTCATATGTCTCTGAAATTACTCAGCAAACAAAGCAATAAAACTCCACAGATTATGAAGTATTAACTGGGTAAACTACTCATGTACCAGTACACTTCCCCAACGTTTCCTGGAGTTCATTAATTCTAATGCCCTGGACCAGCTTGTTCTTATCCCCACTAGAGGTATCAACATCCTTGGCCTGGTCATTACTAACATGGGCAACCATTGCTCTACACCAATAGTCAGCTCTTCCCTGGTTAGATCTGACCACAAACTAATCACCTTGGAAATGCACATCCCTCCCACCCCTCCACCCCGCAAAGGTAACTACCATGAAAAACTTCTCCAAAGCTAACTTTGGGCTCCTAAAAACAGAGGTGGCTAATTTCATGGCACCCATGCAAATGGAGAATAGTTGCATGACCGCAGAATCATACACCAATGCACCGTATGAACACATACACAAATGCATGGATCTCGCCATACTCGGTAGAGCCAAGATGCTCTCCTCCAAAAAAAAAGGAAGCCAATCTGGTGGTCCCCTGCCATAAACAAACTCTACAGCAAAAGGAGGAAACTGATGTGGAATAAGGTGAAGTCCCAAGACTGGAAAAACTCCCTTATCAGCCTCAACAAAAAGTTGAAATCCCTCATCAAACCTCTAAAGCTAGCTTTGAAAACAGAATTGCAGTAGATAGTAAAGACAACCACAAGGCCTTCTATAGTTGTGTAAAGAATCTCCAAGGCAATACCCAGATTTGCTCGGAGGAACTGACAATGGAACCTCCGTGCCAAAATATATTGCCAGTATACTGGCCGACAGATTCAGTGCCAACTTTACCCCCCCCAAAGGACCAATCACAATACCAGTAGATTGCCAGGCAGGCAGTATTACTGCTGCACAGGTTAAAACAGCACTGTCCAAGGCCAAGAATACAGCTTCTATGGGACCTGACAATATCCCTGGTTGTGTTCTACATGAACTACAGAGTGAATTGGCACCTCACCTGTGTGCCCTTGTCAGTCAAAGCCTCACCTCAGGTTTTGTCCCTACCAAATGGCGCACTGCTACAGTCATCACTCTTCACAAAGGAGGAGCGACTACAGACCCTGGGAGCTATCGCCCTTATTAGCATGATGAGTATGATATGCAAAGCTATGGAATGCATCATCATGGACCTAATAAACAAGGATATAGGGAATCTCCAAACTCTGGATCCAACACAATTTAGTTTTGTGAAGGGTAGAGCATGCCTGCTCAACTTGGTTGACGTCTTTGAGTCAGCCACCAGAGCTGTGGATGAAGGCAAGGTGGTTCATACAGCCTACCTTGATCTGGCCAAGGCTTTTGATACCATTCCCCACTCAGGAATCATAGAAAAACTCACTAAGCTTGGCATCCAACCCCTATATCACTAGGTGGGTTGCAAACTGGCTCACAGATGGAACCCACAATGTGAAAGTAGCTGACTCAAAGTCAGAGTGCCGACTAGTCACGAGTGGAGTCCCACAGGGTTTGGTCCTGGGTCCTCTCCTGTTTGGTATCTACTTCTCTGAAATCCAGGCTGACAAATTTCGCAGACGATTGCAAGTTGGGAGCTATTATTAACTCCTCAACTGATGTTGACATCCTACAGATTGGCCTCACTGAGATCAATGACTGGTGTGAGAACCATAGCCTTAAGCTCAATGGAAAAAAAAATGTGTTGTCATCCCTCCGCACCACACACTCCAGAGACCTCAACCTCATTACCACAATTAACAGAACATGCTGGAGGGACAGGTTCATAACCCAGAGACTGCCCTTGCTATGGAACAGACTTCCTATACATGTCAAGGAGAGCACCTCGCTGACCCTCTTCAAGAGAAATCTTGATGAGTGGATGGGAAACAGAAAATTCACCCCAGGGATAACTCCAGTGGCTGTACTTGACAGAGGCACTGGGAACTAAGGTCAGGTGGCACTATGCCAGGGTAATCCTATGGCTAGGCTTGTAAAGCCCTCGGGCCATTAGCCTAGTACACACCTATAAAACTATAAGTGCTTTTTCACCCTGCAGCCATTTTTAAATACTGATGTTCATATGGCTGATAGTAACTCTGATGCCCTATCTCCGCTCCCTGCCCTGGCATCCATAATCATTCAGTCCTCTAGCTTTGATCTGAGGAGATAGGAATGTGACTTTGGAAATGAAATACTTGAAAGTCTGCCATGTTTGAGGTTCACAGTGGTTAATGGGATGAGGCTGCTTGCAGGAAACCAAGCTGAGATGGTGGGCCAAATTCTGTCTGAGATCAAAATAAGTAAATTATTTATTTATTTGCTTTTGTTAACAAGGCAAGTCCACTGGGCTGAAATGATCCCATTTTCAGTGGAGGCCCGGGGACAAAAAGCTCCAAAAAAAAAAAAAAATGTACATAATTAAGAGATTATTTAGAGAGTTAATAACAGCATTTAACAATATACAATAGAATAATATAGGAGCCAGAAGTGACACAGTAACACAGGCAATGTATAGCAGCATTTTGTGGAAGACTCTGGTGCTTGGCAGATATTCAGTAGATAAGACAAATAATGATAATCTGCACTTACACAATTTTTACACACCATGTGAGGCAGGGTGAGACGAACTGTGCTGTGATTAAGGGTGAGTGCACAATAGGGAGAGTGAAGAAGAGTGTGGGTATCTGAGAGATGAGTCAGATTAGCAATCTGGTCACTGAGGAATTGGGGATAGTGCAAGGGCATAGCCAATGAGAGGAGAGATGCTGGTAGAGTGATTTTTTTGAATGATAGGGCATTATTTATAGTCCGTAGAGAAGGTGGAAGGGCATTCCAGAGTTTAGCTACAGTGAAAGAGTAAAGGTACTGGCCTACAGGGAGTTTAGGTCTCTTAACTTGGATAAGTGATTGATTTTCAGATTTTAGCAAACAGTTTGGTTGATAAAGAGTCAGAAGTGAAGCCAGGGCTGAGCATTTGGAGGAGTTATAGATGAATTTGTGTGCTGTGGCTAGTTGTATGTAAGTTAGGTTATTGTGGGAGTTCTAGCCAGTTCAGGGATTGTAATGAGTGACAGTGGTGGGAGGAGTATTTTGCTCTAGTAACGAATTTAGCAATTTTGTTATAGCAGCTCTCCATTTTATTTTTTATTGATGATTGGATGTTTGTCAGAATGGGGGCACCATAGAGGAAAGAAGGTAGGAGAAAAGTTTGGGCAAGTGTTTTTCTAGTAGAGTAGTTTAAAAAGTGTTTGGCGGTAGAGGGTGCCAAGTTTTTGGTTTGTTTTTTTTGATGGTGTTGTGGATGTGTTGGTCAAAGGTTAAGTTGTCATCTAAGGTTATGCCAAGTAACTTAGTATGAGAAACTACCTCTAAGGCAGTCTTGGAGGAGAAAATGATGAAATCAGATTTATTAATGGTGGTACTTTTTTTGGGCGTAAAGAGCAAGAGTTTTGTTTTATTTAGGTTGAGGGAGAGGTGATTATTGGTCATCCAGGTTTCGGTAATAGAGAAAGCATTCTGGGTGATGGTCAGCAGTTCCGTTTCAGAGTTACGAGAGCAGATAATAGTAGAATCATCTGCGGATTGAACTACAGATGCACGAATGAGAGTGGAGTGGAAGTCATTAATAAAAATACTGAAGAGGAGGGGGCCTAGGATGGATCCTTGGGGAACTCCGGTAGAAGTAGTGAGAAAAGGAGAGAAAAAGTGCAACCATTTGGTGGATTGTCTGTTTTTGAGGTAACTGGTGAACCAGTTAAGGATAGGTGTGGACACGCCAAGGTGTGAGAGCTTAGAAAGGAGTAGAGGATGGGAGATGGTGTTGAAAGCTTTAGAGAGATCAAGAAAGGGTGTGTAGATAAGTTTACCATCATTGCGGCTGTGGTTAACAGTGTCTAGGAAGGATAGGAGAGCAGTTGTAGTACTATGGCCAGGGTGGAATCCATGCTGAGTTGTGGAAAGTAGTTGGTTTTGGGATAGGTAATCCATGAGTTGAATTTGAATACATTTTTCCATTATTTGAGATATAATGGCTATAGGGCGGAAATTTGAGATGTCTGAATTATTACGCCTTTATGTAAGGTATGAGATAAGCTTTCTTCCAAATGGATGGTACATTGGCTTCTTAGATCTATTTATGAGAATGCTTATGGGGTAGCTGATGGATTTGGCAGACATATGAAGGTAAACTGTCTGGGGCGGTGCTAACTGGTTTGAGTTTTAGCAGGAGTTTAGAAATAGTGGAAGTGGGAATGTGAGAGAAGGAGAAAAGACTGGTGGGAAGGCTTTTCTGGGGTATGGTTTGTAGAAGTGGATATAGTGTCTATGAAAAGTGTAGCTAGTTCAGCAGGGTATAAATAAGTGTTTGTATCTTGTTCAAAAAAGTCAGAGTGGAGCTCTTCTAAAAAGAAAAAAAAAAAGAAGCTCTTCTTAAAAAAAAAAAAAAGGTCACATATTTTTACTCTTTAAAAAGTAGAGAATTAGTTTGTGTAACAGTAAAGTTGTTTCCTCCTGGAGAGAGAAAAACTATTGATGAAAATCATTCAAATGAGAAAGATTTGCTTCTCAATTTGGATACAGACTGGAACTCTGCACTGAAGTGAGGAAAGAACACAACTTCATTTTACAACCAGTCAAGTAGTGTACACAGATAAAACCCTGATGACAACCCAAGCTACTTGAGTTGATAAGTGGCTCAGGCATCTGATGTTGATAGCAGGGTAGATAGGCATTTCCTATTCTGGGGAAAGGATGCATCTCTGCTGCGCTCTGCTGAAGGCTGCAGCAGAGGGAGATGACACTGGGCTGCAGTAGGTGGGAAGAATGAGAAAGTATGGCCACCCTATGGGCCAAAGGGCGGGACACTGGTTTATGCAATTCCCTACTGCCTACCCTAACTGAATTGACAAATTCAGCATGGAAAGGATGGGGCTTAGGGCATGGAAATAAAACAAAGCAGGCCACCGTATGATGCTCCTTCCTCCCTTGTAACACTGTACTTGCCTGGGATTTTTCTATACCTATTAGCATGAGGTTGGGGGGGGGGTATTCCACGCACAAGGTGTTCGCTTGAGGAGGATCAAGTCACACTGGGGAGTTGTTATGGCTGGGACTTGTAGAAAGACGAGAAGTGCCTGTAGTCAGTGGAAAAAATAAAACTTTTAGTTTGCTCCTATTAATGAATGAAAATAATTTTTTTCAGATTAATTTCTAAAAACCACATAAATAGTGCAGCTTGACATACATTTTGCAAGGGTTGTCACAAAGGATGTATGTATTGACCTTGTAGGGCTAAAAATGCATCAGAGTTAACACCCCAAGAACACGTGCTAACTTTATCAACATTTATTTGTGTGTGTATGTGTGTGTGTGTGTGTATATATATATATATATATATATATATATATATATATATATATTTATATATATGGGTCTACTTTACTTTGTTGAAATATCATTATTTCGAAAAAGAAAAGTAGAGGACCACTTACGCGAAAGTACACTTTCACAAATATCAGTTCAGTGAACTGATAAAAAACCCAAAAAAGTGTTTTGCAAGGGGGTAAGCCCCCCTGCACCCTCACACCCCCTACTTAAATATACTAACTTCAAGATCGCATTACAATGGGGAAACAGGTAAATTCCATTTTCCCCACTGTAGTGTGCTTCAGCGCCGCAGTGTTTCTTAGCAGTTCGTTGAACCGTTATTCGTCAAAGTGCACTTTCGCGTAAGTGGTCCTGTACTTTTCTTTTTCGAAATGATATTTCGACAAAGAAAAGTTAGACCTCTCCCTCCCTCTCTCTCTCTCTCTCTATATATATATATATATATATATATATATGTATATGTATATGTATATGTGTGTATATATATATATATATATATATATATATATATATATATATATAATAATGTGTGTGTGTGTGTATATGTATGTAGACAGAGAGAAAAATGAGATGTCTCATATTGTACTGAATTTAACAAAAATGAATGTTATATACTCACCATAATGATAGATCTGTGTTGTCTTTTTTTTCTCACCTGATTCAACCTTTGTGACATAAACCTGGCAGGTATTAAGGAAGGATATTCCTAAGAATGGTGGAGCCAAAAGATATACAGGATCTTGACTGGACATCCATGAGAAATTAATGTGTGAACTGTGGACCAAGTTGCTGCAGCAGAGATTTCATCTCCATGTACTCGAAACATAAACACAATAGAAATAGCCACAGACCTTGATGAATGAGCTCTTCATTTCTATGTTAAACAGAGTCCCAATTTTTCACGTACAAAGGCTATGCAGTTTGACAGCCATCTTGACAGAGGACTTTAGGAACATTCTGGCCTAGCCTGGCTTACGAAAAAGCTACAAGGAGCTGATCAGATTTTCAGAAAACTGTAGTCCTATTGAGATAAGTCTACGCTGTCTGTAGACATCTCATAGATGCAGAGTATATTCTCCTTTGTTAGAAATTTATGAGACGAATACAGGTAAATGAATGCTTTGATTAATGTTCATTTTTGGATGCCACTTTTGGGATGAATGTAGGTTTTTTTCTCAAAGAAAACCTATCCTTATGGAAAATCAAGTAAGGACGTTTATAAGAAAGTGCTTGTAATTCCAAAAACCTTTTACCCAAAGTGATGGCCACCAGAAAAAATAGTGTTTCAAGAACAGGACTTTAATTCTGCTGAAGCTGCTGGTTCAAAGGGTGGGGTGTTTTAACACTTGAAGCTTGATAGTTATGCTCCATGAAGGAATAGGATGTCTTATGAGAGGTCTTAATAAGAAAGCTCCCATTAGGAAGGCCTTTGAAATCTTTACAGAAGCTATAGTCATCTGTGTCCAATATGGAAACTGCAAAGAGCAGCTAATTGCACTTTGTTGTAAAGCTGGATGCTTTTTGGAAATGGTATGACAAGAAGTCCAGAATGGCAGGAAGAGGAGCTGAAAAGGGACCTATCCTCTTAGCAGCTGTCCACATAGAGCGCCTCTTCCATTTGCTAAGGTAGACTTTTCTGGTACTCGATTTTTGTGAGGCTAACAAAATGTGAACCACTTGAATGGAAAGCTTATCTCTGGCCATCATTAAAATGGGAGGAACCATGCATTTAGCTTCAGTGTCTCTGGGTCCAGATGAGGCTGCCCAGAGTCAGAAGATCTGGACTGTTGTCCAACATACAGGGAGGACATAATAGATGAGTCCAGAAGAAGGGGAGTGACACTTGCCAGGGCCAGAAAGGTGCAATGAGGATTACTTTGGCCTTGCACCTTTTTGCTTTTTGGACAAATGTCATTGGGGAAAAGAATATAGATAACCTAGGGGCCAACTGTGGACTAGAGCACCTCTCAGTGACTGTCCCTTGATGGGTAGTATTTTACCATTACCTAGAATGATGCCTAGATTTAAAGATGAGATAATTAGCTTTAATAACCAGTTACATAGCTAGTTTTATTCTAGCAGGGTCCAGTATGTATCAGCTTGGGATGTTAATACTGACGAGCCTTCCTGCTTTTCCAGGGACAGTCTGCCTCTCTCTTACCAAGGTGTTTGCATTCTCACTAAAGCCTTTGCTGCCCCATACTGCTTTTTTAGGCACTGTCCATCTGATGGAAATTCCATCCTACTAAATTCTAATCTAATTTGGAACACATTAATTGACTCTACTGAATGCCAGGATTCTTAAAAAAAATGCCCAAACTTGAGGCTCTTTTACAACTTTAATACATTCATATATGTGCAGTTATAAAAACATAGTTTCAGAGCAATGAAAGCACTCCCTCTATTCCAGAGTATAACACTCATCACATCTTCAGACCTACTAGCAACTGTAGGGGAGTATCAGTATTTGTCAAAGATATCACTTCTTCACAAATTCCTTGGGACACCACATTTGAAATCCTAGAAGTCCAAATCACCATAAACAAGACAAATTACCATTACATAGCTAACTATAGAACACAATCTATTTCCCCTTCCAAGTATGGAAGTTATCTTTAACACATTAGCTGAAATTCCCATTAAACCTAAGACCTTTCTACTAGTGGACTTCAACTATCCATTGATAAACTGGCTGACCTACAATGCAAATGGTCGGTGTGCCTTATGCTTCCTTGACATTACAAGTGCTAACTGTCTTTCACAAATTTTTAATCATCCTACTAGAACCCCAAATATCCTTCTAGTCCTCACAAATATAGCCACTTCTTGCACATCTCCTTATGTGTCATCATGCCTTGTTAAATCAAAACATAATTTAGTCAACTTTTCCTTTAAAACTGGTCATACTTCCCATGTAAATAGCTCAACATTTATGGACTTTTCAAAAGGAAAACTTCAGTTACTTGATGCCTTTAAATAAATTCTACTGTCGTCCTCTTCCAAAGGATTCCCATTGCTCAAGTTACCACCTATGCCCCTGACCTCTCCCACTTAAACAGTTGAAATAAGGCAGTCACTATCCTCCGCAAACAGAATGAGAAATTTACCAATTCCTTTGGTGGAAAATGTGTATAAATAAATTATATAATAAGAGAAAGAAGCTGATGAATGCTATAAAAGCTCTCATTCTACCTACCTTAAGAGCACAGTTAAGAAAATTAACAAAGAGTTTAAGGAAACTTAGGAAGCTCAGAGCAGAGTATAAACTTAAAATAGCGACCAAAACCAAAAATAACTACAAATCATTCTTTATTATTGTTTGGAGCTAGTTGTACTGTGCTGTATGATCCAAAGGAAATGCTAACAATTTTAGTGCAAATTTTACTCTGCCTACAATTATAGCTATTCCACAAGTTCCACAACCCTAGCCACCCCCTTTAATTATTATGGAACAAATTCTTGGAGCCCTACTCAAAAAAAAGTTATGTACTTAACATAACATTCCATCTGTGTTGTCCATTTTCATTCTTTAACTGATGGGTTCAGATCCAATCCCTCAGATCCGACTTGGTCGTTGGTAAAGCTTGTGGCAACCAAGAACTCTCAAGCTTCTCCCTTACCCATAATGCACCAACCCTAAGTTACCTCAGATCTTATTTGCTGATTTTTGCCAGAAAGGAAAATTACTATACATAAATAAAGGAGGTGAAAAATTACATGCAGTCCATACATAAAAAGACTATATCTGTAGCTCAATACAAAGGACAGTGATGTCCCCTACAAACTCATTTTTCCAGAAGTTTGCAAAGGATGGAGCTTGGTGGGTGGGGAGTTGAAGAATGAAAATGGACATCACAGATGGAATGTTATGTTAAGTACATAATTTCTTTATTTGATGTTATTAATTTTAATTCTGTCCTCAGCTGATGGGACAGAGTCCCCCGCTACCTAAAATCTTGGGTTGACTCAAGAATGTTCCTGAGCACAGATGAACCAAAAGATGCTCTACCTCTGGAGACCAGGTCCAGTTTGTAATGAGTAACAAAAGTATGGGGAGCAGCCAAAGTAGCTGCTGCACATGTTCTCTATGGAGTCCTAGAAAGAAAAATTAAAGACGTTGCCATGGATCTAGTTGAATGAACTTGTACTTCTTGCAATAATGTAACACCCAATCCTTTTATATTAATGTCTTTCGGATTTTCCCTGATGTTCATCGTGCATACAGCTGCAGTCATAACAGATGGGTTCTCCTGCCGTCAGGCGGGTCCTCGGTCGGCCGAATTCCAAAGTCTAGGTCCGGCGTCGGTTGTCGTCGCTTCCTCCCTGATGTCAGTGCGACAGGGGTATAAAAGAACCAGCCGACGCCATTTTCTTCAGTCTTTTTTGCCGCGCGGTGCCCGAAGCAGAAGCAGTTCACAAGTGCCGGTCGGCCAGCTCCTGAGATTACAAAAAATTTGGAACCGAAGTCTTCTTAAAAGCTAAGTACCCGTTGAAACTTTTTCTTGCCTCAGACCGATGTCAGACAAAGTTAATAATTGTATTTCTTGTGGGAAGCAAATACCGCATAAGGATTTCCATTCCCTCTGTATACCTTGTTTAGGCCCAGACCACGACGTCTCGGTCTGTCGCTTTTGTGCTACATTCAACAAATGCACTATTAAGCGTCGGGCGGAGTTCGCCCAGCATTATTTTGGGAAAGCATTTAACTATACTATGTCGTCGGATACTCCGACTCCTGTTTTGTCTAAAAAAACGCAAAGACAAGGACCGACACTCGAGGTCCGTGGCCTCTACCGACACCACGCCAAAGCCGACTACACGTGGTCTGGTTCTCAGCGAAGCGCCTACACAGCCCCTGATTACCAACAACACATCTTTGGCGGTGTCTCCTGTACCCGAGGTCGCAGGCTCCTCGGCCCACACCCTGACTACAGATACCGAAGCCACGCTTGGCATTGAAACACAGAATGTGGACAGGTCCACCTCCACTCAAGGTGTCTTCAGACCTTCCTCTTCTTTCTCCATCAAGGCTTTCACCAAGTCTAAAGCTACCATGCACCCTAAGAGACCAGCTACACAGGGCCCATCTCCAGGCCCCATGCCTAAGAAACAGATGCTTAAAATGACTGAGGATTTAATTACTCTAATCAGAGGTTCTCAGCCACCTCTGGACAAAAGACCCAGAGTGGAGGAAGATACCCCCCCTCCTCTGATCAGGGCTCCATTATTTCAGAGCACTCTGATTATCAGGAACAGTCTTACTCTCCTTTTGAAGACTCTGATGCAGAGGAATCTATTCCTTCTGTATCCCCCCCCTGAGGATTTCTCATTTGGTGAAACTCTGCATACCTTAAGGGAACTTCCACTGGGAAGGCCAGGATTATTCAGATTCCAAGAAAAGGCTCAGGGAATTTCTTTTGTTACCCCAGCACAGGCCTCTGGCTATACCTCCTGTCCTGGACATCCTAGATGATGTTTACTCGGAGGCCTGCCTTAACCCGGACTCTCTCCCTCCAGCTCCAGTTAAGCCTGACAGGTACTACAGGGTTCCTGACTCGCACCAATTTCTATACAAAAGCCATGCTGCTGACCTAGAAACCATCTCACAGGGGCCCAAGGGAGTTAAAGGCCTCCATTGCCTTCCGAGAGAGATTCCAGATCCTTAGAAAGGTGGGGGAAAAAAGGTATATACCTCGGCTACCTTATCCATGAGGGCCTTAAACTGTCAGTTTCGTATGCTAAAATACTAACAGTTTCTGTTATCTCAATTGAAAAGTAAAATGTCGCAACCTGAACAACCAGACATGAAGGAGTTGCAGGATTTGATGCGTAGTGCAGAACAAGTGGGTAAACATACCTTACAATGTGGTTTTGATGCTCTAGAGGCCTCATGTAGAGCTGCTGTTACAGGCTCAGTCATACGTAGGCATGCCTGGCTCAAGGAACAAGCCTTGCCTGATCATGTCAAAGCTAAATTACTAGACGCCCCTCTTCAAAAGGATGTACTATTTGGGGCAAATGCTGAGGAAGTATTACGGAAAATGGAGGAAAAGGCTAAATCAATGCAAACTGTGAAAGAATTTCTGCAGGTTCAACCCCCACATTTTAGTAGAAATTGACCTTCCAAAAACTGGTCCTTTCCTGCCACAGACAGACCCCAAAGAGGCAGATACAGGAGCCCGAGGGGCAGAGGACAAACACAAGGCTCGTACAGAAGCAGACAATGGCAAGCTCCTACACAAAGAGGTGGTGAGGACAACTCACAATCTTTCAGAAAGCAAAACCAATGACTTTCCCCTTTGCATGCCAACCAGGCCTCAAATGGCAGCACCCTTAGGAGGAAAGCTGGCACTATTCTCAAAAAAATGGCATGGTTAAGGCGTTTGCCTTACAAAGACAAGGTGCTGGGTTTGATTCTCACAAGGGATAATTGGCTAGGCTTAACATGGCTCACAAGAGCAGTTAGCTTAGTATGAGACTATGAGCCTTATATTGTCACAAAGGACAAATGGATCCTGAACATTATAAACAGAGGCTACAAATTCCATTTTCATACCCTTCCAAAAATGAAAGGCATGCCAAACCTGCCACACAATCGAAGGGCAGAGGCACAAAAGCAAATTTCAGATCTTATAAACATGAAAGCTATTCAAGAGGTACCTACACACGAACAAGGTCAAGGTTTTTATTCCAGGCTATTTCTGGTGCCAAGGAAGGGCAAAGATTGGAGACCTATTTTGGATCTTTCCATCCTAAACACATTCCTACTCATACCAAAATTCAAGATGCTCACTCTACAGCAACTTCTTCCCATGCTGGGCAAGGAGTCTTGGCTGGTAACATTGGACCTCAAGGAGGCATACTTGCATGTCCCAATCAGACAAAATTGCAGAAGATACCTCAGATTTCTTGCAGGTTCAATACATTATCAATTCTCTGCATTGCCCTTTGGTTTATCTACTGCCCAGAGTATTCACGAAATGCCTGGCATCAGTAATTGCCTACTGCAGACTTCAAGGGATACAAATATACCCTTATTTGGACGACTGCCTGATCCAAGCAGACAGCAAGCACATTCTTCTGAAACATCTGGCTTATGTAATAATGTTATTAAACTCTCTAGGATACACAGTCAACAAAGAGAAATCAAGACTAATACCCTCTCGGAAGATAATTTTCCTTGGTGCCAATTTGGACACAAACACCCAGATGGTCTACCTCACACCAGAGAAGCAGGGGCAACTAATTCAATATTTCAGAACACTGGCAAATTGCACCAGGCTGACTGCAAGGAAAATCCTGCAGGCTCTGGGATTCATGGCATCTTGCATTTTACTAATCCCATGTGCAAAGCTGCATATGAGAAAACTACAATGGTACCTAAAAACTATATGGTCTCAACACAGCCACAGTTTGGAAACAATGATACCACTAATTCCATGTCTGCAAAAGGAATTTCTGTGGTGGGCTCAAGCATGCCAAACGAACACAGGTCTTCCATTCAGCAAGCCTCAAGCAAATCGAGTCATCACAACAGACGCCTCGGACTACGCCTGGGGGGGCGCACGTGACAGACCGGTGCATTCAGGGCAAATGGACCCAAAAACAAAAGCACGTTCACATCAATCAAAAAGAAATGCTAGCAGTGATAAATGCTATTACAGCCTTCAAGGACCTTCTACAACCAGGTCAGCTATTGATAAGAACAGACAACACTGCAGTTATGTGGTACATAAACAAGCAGGGAGGAACACATTCTTATCCCCTATGCAGACTGGCCATTTCACTTTGGAACATGGCCATGGACTTAAAAATGGAGCTACAAGCACAGTACTTGCCAGGCAAGGAAAACACATTGGCAGACAACCTAAGCAGGAATATGACGGATCCACACGAATGGAAGTTGCATCCAAAAGTTTTTACAGAAATAATCTAAGAATGGGGAAGGCCAGACATAGATCTCTTTGCCTCCCACAAAAATCATCAATTGACAAAATTCTGCTCAAGGATCTTCCATCCAAAGGCCTGGAGAGTGGACGCTCTCTCTTTCAGTTGGACATCAATGACAGTTTATGCCTTCCCACCTCTTCCTCTGCTGCCCAAAGTCCTATTGAAGACCAGAGCAGACAGACCAAAGATGATCCTCATCGCTCCAGACTGGCCAAGGCAACACTGGTACCCACTACTAATTAGCCTGACGCATTCCCCACCATGGACCCTGTCTCTAATGCCTCTTCTTCTGACTCAGCACAGCTTCAAAACTCTTCACAGTCAGCTGAAGACACTCAGTCTAGCCGCATGGAAGATTCCTTAGCATCACAGCAGGCCCTGCTCTCCAAGGAGGTGCAGGATGTCATTTTGGAGGCCAGAAGGCCATCAACTGGAAAAGCTTACTCTGCAAAATGGAAACGTTTTTGTGTTTGGAATGAGAAAAAGGGCCAGTGCCCTGGAAAACTGAATTTACCTCAAATACTACAATGTTTGGCCGAACTGCTAAGCAGTGGACTTTCGTTCTCCTCCATCAAAATCCATGCCTCAGCCATTTCTGCAGAATACAACACTGATCCACCTTTATTCTCTCACGCTCTATTAAGACAGTTCCTCAGAGGGGCTAAGAATTTAAGACCTCCAAGAACACAACCAATACCTGCTTGGGATCTTAATTTCATTCTGGAAAAACTGACCTTGCCCCCCCTTTGAACCAGCTGCTTCATCAGATTTACAATATTTGTCCTGGAAAACAGCTTTTCTTCTGGCTATCACTTCAGCTCGTAGAGTTTCAGAACTACAGGCTCTTATGGCTGTCCAGCCTTACATCATCTTCCATCAGGACAGAGTTTCATTACGTACCAACCCGTCCTTTATGCCTAAAGTGGTATCCAGGGTAGCTTTAAATCAGGCCATACATTTACCTACTTTTTATCCTAATCCTCAAAACAAAGGGGAGAGATTACTGCATTCCTTGGACATTCACAGACAACTGCGTTATTATTTGGACAGAACAAAGCCTTTCAGAAAATCAGAACAGCTTTTTGTGGCCTATGTGGTAGGAGCTCAAGGAAAGTCAATATCCAAACAGACTATCTCAAAATGGATAGCCCAATGCATACGCTTTTGCTATTCCTTTCATGGCAAAACTGTACCTACAGGCATTAGAACTCATTCCACCAGGGCCACAGCCACCTCTGCAGCCTTCCTCAGAGGAGTTCCTACCAAGGATATTTTAGAAGCAGCCACTTGGAGTTCTGTGCATACCTTCTCTAAGCACTACAACCTACCATTATACTCCAAGTCTAGAGCAGGCTTTGCCACTGCAGTCTTGCAGGGCATTTTGGCTCCTCCTAGCTCCACTTAGTGCCTACCACCCTTTTCTTAGCTTTGGGATTCTACCCATCTGTTATGACTGCAGCTGTATGCACGATGAATATAGTACAGTTTTGTACCTATCATAAATGTAGATGTTCGAGTGCTAATACAGCTGCAGTCCAGGTTTCCCTCCCACCTTCCCCTCTAGGGGTATTCTTTTATGGTGTATTTGCTTGCAACTACTGTTTTTTGATTATACTGCATTGCATTATTACATTATTTTATGTATTGCCTTCCTTCTGGGGGCACCTGACATCTGGGGCAAGAAAGACTGAAGAAAATGGCGTCGGCTGGTTCTTTTATACCCCTGTCGCACTGACGTCAGGGAGGAAGCGATGACAACTGATGCCGGACCTAGACTTTGGAATTCGGCCGACCGAGGACCCGCCTGATGGCAGGAGAACCCATCTGTTATGACTGCAGTTGTATTAGCACTCGAACATCTACATTTATGGTAGGTACAAAACTGTACTTTAGGGGTTGCCACAGCAGAACTCTGGTCCGCTAATGATTGACAGTGGATTTTTACGGTGCCGAGTTGTCAGCCTGATGCCCAACCTTCAAAGAAGGTACACCCATACACGCGCACACCTACCTGCATGTCTTTAACGTTACTCGATGGTGGGGAGGACATGCAGACTCCACAGAGAAGGTGCTCCAGCCTAGAATCAAACGGGTGTACCTCTTGCTGTGAGGCGACAACTCTAGCAGCTGCACCACCGCGAATGATATACAATCAGTTAGCCATCTGGCTAAGGTTAGTTTGGCAACTGTTTGTTTTTTCCAGTTTTAAGTCCGCAAAGGAAACAAACAACTGGTCTGTGTTTCTTATGTCTTTTGTTCTATGCAAGTAAAAACGTAATTGTGTGTGAACATCCTGTAAATGTAACATGTATTTGTCTTTGATAGCAAATTTGGGTAAGAACACTGGCAAATTAATGGACAGATTGATACTGGATTTTGACACCACCTTAATAAGAAAGTATGCATTGGTTTATAATGTCACTCTATGTTGTTGTGTCTTTCGGCTTATCCCGGTTAGGGGTCACCACAGCGGCTCTCCGGTCCGCTAATGTTTGGTAGGGGATTTTTATGGGCCAAGTTACCAGCCCTGATGCACAACCTTCAACGAAGGCATGCCCATTCACGCATGCCTCCACACAGAAGATGCTCTAGCTGAGAATCGAACGCAACAACGTCTTACTGTGAGGCGACAACGCTACCACAGCACCAATATCCTTGTGTAAAATCAAGTATGGAGGTTTTGAGGACAGTGCTTGAATTTCTGAAATTCGTCTAGCAGATGTAATGGCTACTAAAAAAAAAAAAAAAAAAAACGTTTTCCAAGCAAGATATTTAAGGCCACATTTAGCTGCTGGTTCAAAGGAGGAATGTACAAGTTTTTTGCACTTTAAGAACTTAATCAGAAATCTCATTGGAGTTCTATTAAAGAACAGATGAAAGTGCTAAAACTTGTACTAAAATCTGCTGCTTGCTGTCATTGTAGTAGGAAAACTGTTCCTGTGTTTTAATCATTTTGAGTTTCTATGTTTACTGGCTTGGGAATATATAAGTGTCTGAAGTACCAGACTGAGGTCCCATTGGGGAGTAGGGTCCTTAAAGAGAGGTCTCAAAAACAAAGTGCCTCTCAAGAAAGCTCTGCATAGCTTATGAGAGGCTACTGAGAACCCTTCAAATCCAATGTTAAAGTTTGATATTGCTGTTAACTGAACTTTAATGGTTGAAATACTAGCTCCTTTAAAAAGTAATGCCAAAAATTCAAGGATGTTATGTATGGTAGCTGAAAAATGTTTAAATGCTGCTTTGATGTGCCCAATACACAAATCTTTTCCATTTAATGAAGTAGAGTTTATGTGTTGGAGGTTTATGTGAAGCCACGTTGCTTCGCTAGGGATGGCTTGCACCTGTCACCCCTGGGCTTTTGGATATTGGCAAAGGCTCTTGCCACCCCCATAGTACCTTTTTTAGGCAAGGCTCAAAGGTCAAACCCACCTCCATAGACAGCACAAGGAACAAGAAACTAAGGGTAATGCTGCTAAACGCCAGAAGTCTTAACCTCAAGATGCATGCACTCGAAGCTCTCCTCAGTATGGAGAACATAGATATCTGTGCAGTGACAGAAACCTGGTTCAAGGCTCGAGAGCACCCCAGCACTACCAGGTTATACCTCATATCATGCTTTTCGGCCCCAAAACCCGGACCGAACCACAAAAGGAGGGGGAGTTTCCATATTTATCAAGGATATCCACACCTCCAGGTTAGTGGCATTGCACGAAGTATCGGAGACCATCCATGTACAACTGACAGTGGGCAAGACTGCTTTTCAGTTTATAGCATCCTACAGACCACTCTCTCAGTCAGGAATCCCACTCCTGAAAACATTGGAGGACATAAAGATCTCTCCGAACACCATTATATTGGGTGACTTCAACTACCCAAACATAGACTTGGGAGCATTACTCAAGCCCCAGCACCTTAGCCCAAAGTTTCCTGGAATTTATAAACTCAAATGCTATGGAACAACTAGTCACCACTCCCACGAGGGGAAAACATACTAGACCTGATCATTACCAACATGGGGACTCTATGTTCCATACCAGAAGTATATCCCTCATTAGTAAGATCAGACCATAAATTAATTTCACTGGATATCCACATCCCGACCCCACCCCCAGCCCAGAAAACCACAGTGAAAAACTTCTCAAAAGCGAACTTCACAGTTCTCAAAACTGAAGTGGAGTCCTTCAAGGCCCCAGGGCCAGTGGAAACTATGGCCCAAACTGCAGAATCCTATATAAACGCATTCTACGGACATCTCCAGAATGCATGGACCATGCTATCCCAAACAAAATCAAGACCCAATCATCCAAAGGCAGGTGTGCAGTCTGGTGGACTCCAGCCATAAATAAACTGCACAACAGAAGGAGGACAACTACTACATGATAGAGCAAAATCCCTAAAAGGGAAGGCATCTCTGATCAGTACTAGCAAAAAATTACGATCCCGCATAAAATCCTCCAAGGCCAGCTTCGAGAGAAAAATTGCACAGGACACTAAAGACAATCATAAGGCTTTTTTCAGTTATGTTAGGAACCTGGGATGCAACTCCCAGACTTGTTCTGAGTTGATTCTAAACGACAAAAAATAGACTGAACCCACAGACATCGCCAATATCCTTGCAGACAGGTTCAGTGCAAACTTCTCCCCCCCCCCCAAAAGAGCAAGTATCTATCCCGGCAGAGTGCAGCCTCCCAAACATCTCTGATGCTCAGGTGAAGGCCGCCCTCTCCAAAGCAAAAAACACTGCTTCCATGGGACCAGATGGCGTCCTGGGTTGCGTCCTACATGAACTCCAAGAAGAACTAATCCCTCAAGTAAAACTGCTGTACAATCTCAGCCTCACTACAGGATATGTGCCCAAAGAATGGCGTACAGCAACAGTGGTCCCACTCCACAAAGGTGGCGCCTCTGCGGACCCTGGAAACTATCGCCCCATAAGCCTGACTAGCCTAGTCTGCAAGGCTATGGAGAGGATCATCATGGAACTCCTAAACAAAAGACATTGGGGACCTACAGACACTACATCCTACCCAATTTGGCTTCGTCAAGGGCAGATCCTGCCTTTTGAACCTGGTTGACTTCTTTGAAACAGTCACCAAGGCCATAGATGAAGGGAAGGTAGTCCACACAGCCTATCTGGACCTCGCAAAGTCATGTGACACAATACCCCACTCTGGCATCATAGATAAGCTATCCAGCCTAAATATAAACCCCTGTGTCACAAGATGGATCGCAAACTGGCTCAAAGACAGAACCCACAGAGTCAGAGTTGCTGGAGCCATGTCCGACTCGAAACCGGTCACAAGTGGCATCCCACAAGGTTCTGTTCTGGGACCTCTTTTGTTCGGTATTTACTTTTCTGAGGTACAGGCCAACGTGGGAGGGACTATGGCTCACCAAGTTCGCAGATGACTGCAAACTGGGCACAATAATCGACTCTCCAGCTGACACAAACATCCATCAAAAAGGTCTCGCAGAGACGGATAACTGGTGCCAGAGCCATGGTCTAAAGCTAAATGCCAAAAAGTGTATAGTCATACCCTTTGGCAAAAACAATGTGCCCACAAATTACCACATAGGTGGTAACCCACTAAGTACAGAGAAAGTAATTAGGGATCTGGGGACCCAAGTTGATAGCAATCTCTCCTTTGACAACCACATTGCCAAAGTGGTTAGAAAGACCTTCTACATAGCCCACCTCATCATGAAAGGATTCACATCTAGATCAAGAGAGGTAATCGTGCCCCCTTATTCATCCCTCATCAGGCCCATCATAGAATACAATGCCCCCTTTGGGATGTACCTTACCCGACACCTGCAGCAATTAGAAAGACCCCAAAAGTACCTCACCAGGAGGATCAAGGGACTCAAAACAGATGCCATATGCTGCTCTGTTAAAAAAACTCCAGCTCTACTCCGTTGCATACCGCCTACTTCGAGGCCTGACATATAAAGCTATGTCCAACCCAGAATTAATGGACATGCTCCACCTCAGTAAATCTAAATCCCTTAGAGCCACGCGCTCGAGGGACTTGAACCTCAGCACAGAAATAAATAGAACATGCTGGAGGGACAGATTCATAACCCAGAGGCTCCCTTCGCTCTGGAATAGAATTCCAATTCATGTTAGGCAGAGCACCTCACTGACTCTCTTCAAGAAGAATCTTGATGAGTGAATGGGGGAATCGTAGGTTTGTCCCGGGGATTACTTCAGTGTCACTATTAGACAGAGGCACAGTAAACTAAACTTTAAAAAGGGCACAGTATACTCAAATCAAGGGGTGGCATAAGCCAAACACAATTGGGCTAGGCTTATAAATGCCCCAGGGCAGATAGCCTAGTATGAACCTATGAACCTAAGATATATGTTGGGACAGGGAAAGACAGCATAGGTTGTCTGGGTATTAATGGAATTGGAGAAGCCAGGCCATCAGCCTGAAGTCTGATATGTCTGGATGGATCATGCCTGTCGAGTGAGACAGGAGGTCTGGAACTGGAACCAGAATCCAAGGTTGGTGAACTAAGTGAGGCCAAAGGAAGGGGAACCAAATCTGTTGAGGATGATTTTGCTCTTCAACATGGCAGCTTTCTGTAGAAATTTCAGAATTAGGATTAATGGGTAGGCATAAAGTAGACTGGGGGCCAATAGTGAAAGAGTATCTCTCAGTGATTCTCTCTGGGGGGGGGGGGTAAGGCAAAGTAGCTGCTGCATTTGTTGTTTAGGGAAAATCAAAAAGATTGCAGCAAAGTAGGCCTCACTGACAAAAAATCATTTGCATTCTTGTTGAGAGACCACTTGTGAGGTAAAATAATGTACCTGCTCAACTTA
Source organism: Protopterus annectens (assembly GCF_019279795.1). Lineage (NCBI taxonomy): Eukaryota > Metazoa > Chordata > Ceratodontiformes > Protopteridae > Protopterus > Protopterus annectens. The sequence goes on along the minus strand of NC_056747.1, from coordinate 708,223,615 downwards.
TCTGCTATCACAGAGAAAGTGGTTGGATGAGATCACCCATTGCCACACACAGTGCTTTTTGACAAAAGGGGTAAAATCTGGTCTCTCTCTATTTGTTGATGTACCAAACTACTGACATATTGTCTGTCTGAATTGCAATCATCCCAAAGGGAGAGCATCCTAAAGGGCCTGCAATGCTAAGAGCTCTAATGTCATCTTTAGGACATTGATATGCAAATTGGCCTCTTTGGGGGACCAAGTGCCTTGGACTGTTTTTTTACCAGAAAATGTCCCCCACCCCAACTGGGAAGCATCCGTGTTCACTATGGCCTTGGGCTAAGGGGATGGCCTTGTAGAATGTGATCTGTTTGAATTCACCACTTGAGATCTCTCTTGCATCTGTGAGTGATTTGTAGCAGAGTTCACATGGATTGGTAAAGTATTGACCATTGTGTTGCTAGCATCCACTGTAGAGTCCTCATGTAAAATTTGGCTAAAGGTACTAGTGTTATTGCTGCTGACATTGATCCTAGAACTTGAAGGACCAAGTAGGCTGAAATCTTGGTACTGCAGGTTATTTTTCTGACCTGTCCTCTTATAGTTTGAACCCTTGAGGGAGGCAGTGAAGCTATCATTGACTTTGTGTGAAACAGTGCTCCTATGAATCCCAAATCCTGTGTTGGTTCCGGGTTGAGACTTGTAGTTTATGGTTATTCCCAGAAAAGAACATGTCTGGAGAACCTGATCTCTTGCCCTTATTAATTGATGTCTGATCAGGGCAGTAATGAGCCAGTTGTCTAGATCTGGAAACACCCGGAATCCTTGCCATCTCAAGTGAGCTGCTACTATTGCCATACATTTGGTGAACACCCTGGGAGCTGTGGTGAGGCCAAAGGGCAGAACTCTGAAATAGTAATGACTGGCTGCCAGCCATAACAGCAAGTACCTTCTGGATCATCTGTTCATCTTTGTGATAGTACGCATCCTGTAGGTCTATTAAACACATCCAGTCATCCTTGCCCAGAAAAGAACTGACTTGTTTAAGTTGCTGAGACCTATAATTGGTCTCCAGTCCCATTTTCTTTGGCACTAAAAATAACCTTGAGTAAGCTCCAGATTCTATCTGGCTTGGTGGAACCTCTTGGATGACTCTTTTCTAGCAGCTTTTGTATTTGAATTGCTGCTTGTTCCCTCTGACTGGGTGGAACATTGGGATTTTTCTTGAGATTGGAGGTGGAAGGGAAAAGGGTACTATATAACCTCTGGAAATAATCCTCTGTACCCAAGTATCTTTTATGTCTAGCCAGGCTCTCTGGTGCACAGATAAATGACCCCTGATTTCCTTCAGAGGTGGGAAATCGGGCCTCCATTCAGGAGCACTGGTAGGGTCTGTCGAGGAAAGAATCTCTTGAACCCTCGTTTTGCAGGCCACCTCTGCCGCAAGGGAGTTATCAACAGGTGGAGTTCCCCCCTCTGCCTCTGGGGGGAACTTCCACCATGTGTGTCCTGGAAAGGACCCAGGGATTTCTTGAACCACATCTTCTGACCACCTCACAGATTCCTAGAAAAAATATCTTTGAGGGGTTGAAAAACAAAAGCCCACAGCAGATAGGGTCTTTTCAACTTTCTCACACCTGGATAATGTGTCCTTCACCTTGAGACCAAACAAAGAAGTGCCGTCAAAAGGACCATTGACAAATGATGACTTGAAGGGCTCCGTAAAATCACATAAGTGCATCCAGACATGTCTCCTGATGGCAATGCCTGAACCCACTGCTCATGAGGTTCCTTCAGTTACATGAAAAATGAGCCTCATGGAAGAAATGGAAATAGATTGCAGAGTAGCCAACTGAGAACCAAGGATAATTGGACCTCTGCAGAAACGAATCCTGTCAGAGTATTTAATAGTTCATTAGTCAAATCCCTCTATAATCTTTTAAAATGTGCCAAGTAATTCAGTGACCTTATGGCAAAGGGCTCTGAAGCATAGACATGCTTCCCAAACATGTCCATCACCCTTGACTCTCTGTTAGGGGGGTGTACAGTGGACCTCTCCTCATCAAGTTTCTTTCTGGTGGCCACCACTTGTCCAAAGGTGGTGTCATAACCTTGTCTGGTCTGCTAGGTATTGGCTCAGCTGTGTCTGGTTCTTTCCAAGCCTGCCAAGAGACTAACTCAATAAGCTCATCGGCAGGAGGAGCAACTCAGGAGGTAGATGGGCCAGTACTGAAAGCCTCCAGGAATACAGGCTCCGCAGAGGAAGGGTTACTGGGAATCTAGCTACCTCTCTGCTTAAGGACTTTGAGGATGTCTCCAAATGAGACATCTTCAGGAGGTGACTGTGGGGACCCTTGACCTTCAGCAAAGTCTGTATCTTCAATGATAAACTCCTCTGGGGAGTCAAAGTGCTTTCTCGTACATGTTTTCTTCCAAGGGACCTCCTCAGTGGGATGCTCTGGGGAGGTATCAGAAGAAATCGATATACCCTGTTGGGAAGCCTGGGGGTCTTGGATTGGCTGTCCCTATAGCAAAGTGTGAGAAGGCTCAGAGCACCGAGACATCAGGATAGAAGATTTATGATCTGAGGGGGTTAGAACTGTCCATTCTGCCGAGGCAGAGAAAATCCTCTACACAGCCTCAAAGGTAAAGTCCTCAGATCTGAAAAGACAAGATTTTGGACTGCAGTCATCCCCTGCTCTGAAAGCAATTTCTCCAAGGTGGAAGCTGGAACCAAGCTATCCAGTGTCAAGGCTTCAAAAGCTTCAGAGTCAACTCCAACACTCTGGATCTGACAGAGAAGCTTTGGCTCCGAGAGCTCTCTGGATTCGATGGAACTGGAGCACTCGGAGTAAGCCCATCAGAGGCAGAAGGCTTGGATACAAGGACTCCCAGACAGCTGAAGGAGTCAAGAGGAGGAGCTTGTAGAGGGGGTGTAGTAGAAGAATGGACCTCCTGACCTGAAGGGGTAGAAGCCGGTAAGACACCCATCTGACCCTGTGCCGACAATCTTCCTCAGCACTCTTTCCATCAAACTTCTAGAACAACAAGTGGAAACAATAGAAGGGGACATAGGTCTGGCTAAAAAAGGTGAGGATACCTTTGAGGGCACCGAATCCACAGAAGGTGAATATTTTGTTCTGGGTATGTTAATTAAACCAGTGGGACTGAAAGTGGTCAGATCTGATATGTTTTTCCTCGAATCTATGGAAGTTGGGTATACAATTTTTCTTTTTTGGATTTGAAGGTGAGGTCAGATCCATCTTGGCTCTTTTCTTACATGGCTCCAAAACCTTGGAAGACAAGGTTTTTGACTGTTTTGTGAGATTGATCTCCAGATATAGTCTCTCCAAAGGCTGAGGGTAACAAGCCCTTTAAAATAAGCTTGTTTTTACTTTCAACAAGAGCCCTTGGGTTGAACCCATGGCAAACAGAGCAATCTTTTTGGAGATGAAGCAGTCCCAGACAATACACACACATAGTGTGGGCATCTGATAGAGGAAGTTTATGCCCACACTTAACACATGTTTTAAACCCCATGGGGCATTTTCCACTATAACCAAACAAAATCAAAATTTTTAAGAAAGAACAGATAAAAGTTTTCTTTTTTGGAAAGAGAAGCAGAAAAGGAAAAACTACTAGCAGTGGTAGCTACACCAAGTGTATAAAGAAGACAAATACTAGCAATAGTTTCTAAGAGGTACACTTAGTACTAAAGTCAAAAAAAGGAAAATAACTAGTAATGACAGTAGTTTAGAAGGTACTAATTGTGCAATAGGTAAGGGGAATACAAAACACTTAAGAATATAAGAGAAATTAGACTAGAAAATAAACTTATCTGACAAGTGCTCGAGAGTTCAGGAGAGCCACGTCTTTTGCTGAAAACGGCAAATAAGATCTGAGGTAACTTGGGGTCAGTGCATTATGTGTAAGGGAGAAGCTTGAGAGTTCTTGGTTGCCATAAGCTTTAGCATTGGCCGAGTCAGATCTGAGGCATCAGATTTGAACCCAATGGTTGAGGATAGAATGAAAATTGACAACATCAGAGCTAAGAATACTTCATAGAGTGGCCCTGATAACATAACAGACTGCCTGATTATCACTGATAAATATGGCCTTTCTTAACCCCTACTTAACCACTTTAATCAAAGTCTCTCCACTGATTATCTTCCCAAAGTCTCGGAAACAGCCACTGTAATGCACTTAAACAAGGGCGGCCCAACCGCAGACCATGGTAGCTATAGAGCCATTAGTCTCACTATCCTTATGTGTAAAGCTATGGAGTTCTCAAACCTCATTAATCTGGACATTGAAAATTTCTTATCCTTGGACCCTCATCAATTTGGCTTTGTCAGAGGAAGGTCATGTCTCTTTAACTTCATTAATTTATTTGAAAAGTAACCAAATCAGTGGATAGGGGTTATGTAGTGCATGCAGGCTATCTAGACCTGGTCAAGGCTTTCAACACTATTCCCCATGCAGGCAGTATTGATAGACTTGTAAATGTGAATATATAAATCTTTATATTGTGTGGTGGACATCTAACTGGGGGTTTGACAGAACCCATTTGGTTAAAGTCACAGGTGACACTTCTGAAAACAAACAAATTACCAGTGGTGTACCACAGTATTCAGTTTTGGGCCCTCTGCCATTTGGCATTTATTTCTCAGAACTTCAGGCTGACACTCTTGGCCTATGGTTAACTAAGTTTGCAGATAACTGTAAACTGGGTGTTGTTAGTCAATCTTCAACTGATTCAAAATTGGTCTAACTTGGGTTAGACCATGTTAAAAATTGGTGCAAGGACACTTGTCTCAAATTAGATGTAGAAAAAAAAATTAACATACTTCATTTTGGTAAACAAAAGAGTTTCACTTACCATATAGGCGATACACCCCTCAATGCTGTAAGGGATTTAGGCACTCTTGCTGATACCCCTTTATTTGACCAGAATATCTCCACAGTAGTTCAGAAAGCTTTTTTATCTGGGTCATCTAATTTCTAAAGGCAACTACACTAAAATCAGAGAAGTCTTAATCCCCCGTTACTCATATCCTATCAGACCCAATTATTGAATATAATGCACCTTTTGGCATGCATTTCTCTACACACACCACTCAACTTGACAGACCTCAGAGATTTATAACTAATAAAATTGGTGACCTCAAAAGTACAGTTGTGTAAAATCTTGCCACAACAGTAGATGTTCTTCTCTTCACTGTTGCAGTTGTTTACTAAAGAGATCCCCTGTCTATGGTAGCCCAATGTCCGGCCAGTATACCAAAGCCTTAGGATTTTAAGGATGTCATACATCACACACATGCTCCCTGCTCATGGTGTAGGGCATAAAGGGGGGGGGGGAATTGTCAGAAATTTCAACTAAAAATTTGTATTCATTAATGCAACAGATTTGTAAACCAGTATATAGATCAAGAAACTTTAATCTGTTTGGAAAAAGAAGCATCTGAGGAAATGTGAAAATATAAACAAAATCTAGAGATTTTTGAAAAGTACAAAAAATATGGACATGGGAAAGAAAGAGAGATTTGCTACAGTGCAATATTTATGCAAAGAAAGAAAAACTAACCAATACAAAATGAGCAGCACCAAAGATATTTGAAGAGAAATACAGGCAAAGGAATCCAGACATGGAAAACTTTACAATACGAAAAATAAGAAAAATAAGAAAAGGAGATTAGTAATGGAGAAGTTAAATAAATGGAAACTGATGTTATGGAGTATCTGAAAAGTGGAGGACTCTGTGTAGAAAATCTAATTCAGAAAGCACCACAACAAGATAGAGCAAGGGAAATGCAAACTAAGGGGAAACCAGTGGAACGGGAAGTAACTGGTCAGGTGCTATATGAAGATATTCTGAAGATATTTTATGTTTACAGGAAACCAGTATAAATGTTCACTTGAAGCTGGACAGCAAGGGAAGGAACAGGAAACTGTGGAAATTTTAATGCAGTTAATGTTGAGGAGTGATAGCCCAGAGAGTTCCCATATGACAGAGTAACTGATGGCCCAAGATGAAATTGAAGAGAATGTGCCACAGGAAGATGCTACAGAACTTTCTATAGAATACCCGCAGGGAATGGAAAACAAAAATGTGCCCTCAGTTTAGAAGAAAATGAGCTGAGAAGAGTTGCCTGATTTAATAGACATAAGATCAATGAAAGAAATAGACTTGATGAATAAAACCCAAAAAGTCAGATGTTTGATAAAACTAATAAACACAGTAATTAGGACTGTCCATAGAGATCCATGCAATATAACAGAAGTAAAAAGGATATATTATTGGGCAGCAAAATTAATAACCGATAAAATTCTACCACAAGAACACAAGGCAGTAAGGGAAAGGAACTGGAGAAACCAAATACCATCATGGAAGTCATGAAGGCTGCCAACCTAGCTAGATAGAATTTTGTAAATAATTCTGTTATTGTAAATATTAATATGATCCACAGGCTTGTGTAATAAATGTTAAGAAAACTGTGTTATGTTCTGGAGCTTCCAAAAATGTAAGCATAGTGCACCCTGCTGGAAGAAAGCTGATAAGTAAATGATTTTACAACTGTGTTTGATCTCAAGCTCGGAGACAGGATGTCTGCAGTTAGAAATTCCTTCTATTATTTTAAGACATAGATAATTACTAGGTTTCACATGTAAAGTGTCTTTTATTGCTGTGGCTTCCTGGCAGGTACAGATCAAAGAAATGTTAAATTTTGAGGTCTGTTAGCCTGGGAAATCAGAGAAGAGACAAGAATGATGTAATCTGAAATGACTTGGCAGTACTGTGTATTATCAATTTAAACACAGAAAGAAAGAAAGAACAGCATTTTGTTTTGAACCTGAACACATCAGCTCACCAGCACTTTGCATTTGCTCTGTAAGTCGTATTTATAACCGTGGTTTCTCTTAGAGATAGAAATATAGTCTGATTAGTCTAGTTGTTTTCTATATTTATGTGAGACTATCCTACAGTGTTGTTTTAAAGTATTTTCCTGTGATTTCTGAACTATGTATTAGCACTGTGTTGAATTGATGAGTATTGTCTTGTGTTTTTATTATTAAATATTTTTAAACCTTTCAATTGTGGCTGTTTTGTGTAGAGATAATTTAAGCTCTTAGAGTACTTACATGTATTTGGTGATACTGTATAAGCCACTTCAATAGCAGTAGCCCTGGGATACACTTACTATTTGGATAACAGTAATAGCGCACAGTAGAATTTGACACCCTTTGGTAAGGGGCTTTATAGTAGCTGATAAGGGTGGTTGGTGGCAGTCGGTACTACCTTGTTGTCTGGGCAGGAAGAGGCATAGCTGGAGAACCTGTGCCAGCCTTCCCCAGGATTATCTGTGTGTTTGTATATAATTCATATCTCAAAGTGTGTGTGTGTGTGTGTGTGTGTGTGTGTGTGTGTGTGTGTGTGTGTGTGTGTGTCTGTGTGTCAGCTACTTGGGCACATGAAGCACTGGTTGGACAGAGAGGGTGCTGGAGGTATGGCTTGGCCACTCGGCTGAGATCTGTACCCTATAGCTGTGCCAGTGGGGAGTCTTTTATTGGGGATCTGGAGAGAAAGGGAGAAACCAGCTCCAGACTGACTTTGATTTCTGTGTGCTCTTAAGGGAAATTGTACTTTACTGTGTGTGTACTTATCCTCTCAACGTGGACACACCTCAGTGGTGTTAGTGGTGAGGATTGAGGCTCCTTGATTACTGGGCCAGTACACGGGCATCAGATATTGTTTGCCAGTGGTGGGATATCCACATCAAATATTAATTGTTTGATAGTGGTGAGTTAGTCACATCACATAATTGGCTTATAGTGGTGTGGATAGTGAATTCCTGTAGCCTGTGTACAGTCGTCACTGAAGGTGTTTTTTACTCTAAATCAGCCATGCAGTGAACATTCAGAGTTCAGATCAGAATTGTTTTATTTCTTTTGTTAGTTTAGTTTGTCAGAGAGAGCAGGCAAGCATGTCAGTAGAGGAGTATGGTAAGCTGACAAGGAGCCAGTTTGTTTGAGATGTGCCAGGCAAAAGGACTGATGCATGGAAACTTGACTAAGGCAGACGTGATTGCAGCTTTGGTCACAGCTGCATCTGAGAATAGCAACCAGGAGGATGATCATACTGGCCGTGGAGATATACAACACTCAGAGAATGGACAGCTCAACCTTTCTACAGAGGACTTAAAAATCCATCTGGAGTTAAAGACTTGTGTTGGAGGCCAAGCAGTTGAAAATAGAAGCAGCAGAGAGACTGAGGTGTCTAGAGACTGAGGAAAATGCAATGTCTGCAGGCTGAGGAGAATGAAAACTTGCTATGCCTAGAAACTGAGGGGAAGGCAGAGGCAACATGAAAAGCAGATGCTGACTCTTTGCCAGAGTTATGGAGGTAATGGGGATGGGAGCAACCAAACCCCAGAAGCAGCAAAGGTCAGTAAATTTCTTCCACAGTTTACAGAGGGGGATAATGTTGATAGTTTCATTCATATATTTGAGAGGGTAAACAGCATGATGTTGACCAAAGGCTCTGGGAACAGTTCCTGTCTTTTTTACTCCATGGTAAAGCTGTAAATGTACTTTCCAAACTGTCTGAGGTTGATTTCTTAAATTATAATGCTGTAAAGAATTGTTTGCTAGAATTTTTTAAGCTAACACCTGAAACTTATAGGAAAAAGTTTCGTGAGCATAGATGCAAGGCGGATGAAAGTGTGTGTGAATATGTTGCTGAACTGAGCGCTTATTTTCATAGGTGGGTGAGTGGATGTCAAGTCACCACTTTTGAAGGGCTGGTAGACCTTTTGGTGAGGGAACAAGCCCTTAGCACTTTGCCTGAGGACATGAGGATTTGATTCGCTGATACAGTGCCTTACTTTAGATGAGTTGGTGAAGAAAGGAGACCTATACCTAGCAAGCAGGGCATCACTGCGCAGGAAAGGGACCCCCAGTACTGCTCATTGGTCTACGGAAACCCATGGCGGGCAGCCCAGACTGCCCAAACAGAATCTGACAGTAGCAGGGGAAGCCACTAGTCCAGGACCTAGGGTTAAATGTTTTGAATGCAACCAGTGGGGCCATGTAGCATATAGATGTCCACGGAGGCAAGGTAGGGAACAAAAGGTGAAAGAGCCAGTAAGTGGAAAGGACAAAATGCCAATAGTAGGTTGTCTTGAGACAAGGGTACCAAACTACCATCCTGCAGATGTTCTTATAGGGAAGGATTTTGATAATGCAGTACCATGTGTTAATGTAGTTACACACAGTCAGGCTTTGAGACAAGCATGTGGGTCTGGTAGCCTGGGGGAGACCCAGACAAACTGCACACTTACAGCCAGGACTGGTGAGGTAGTTACTTCAGGGAGGGAGCTACCTTGTAGCAGTAAGACTGAAGGTGAGCCGTAGCTGCTTGTGGGTACTGATGTTCTCTTGGACAGAGTGACTGCAAGGGCAGAGGTGAGTAGTAGTACTCAGGCTGACAGTGAGGCACCAGTGTCCGAGGATACCAGACTTCCTGTGGAAATGGAGCTGGGAAGGGTTACAAAGAGAGAGTTGAGTCAGGCTCAGCTCTCAGACCTTACATTACTAGCTTACCTGCCTCAGGCCTTGTAATGTAAGGTCTCAGACCATACATTGCAAGTCCTGAGGCAGGTAGCTAGTGAGGCACCTGATCCTCATGGGAAGGGGGATCTGTATACTGGGACAAAGGGTTACTGTATAGAGAGTGAACCCCTGAGGGAGGGCTAGAAAGTGAGAGAATACAGCAGTTGGTAGTGTCTAGAGCCTACCATCTGGCACTCCTAGCCATAGCCCATGATGTTCCCTTTGCAGGTCACATGGGCATAAAATGTACAAAGAGATGCATTATGCAAAACATTTATTGGCCTGGGATTTCCAGAGATGTAACAGGGTACTGCAGGACCTGTGAACAGTACCAAAGGGTAGGCAAGGCAGGAGACAAGGTGAGAGCTCCTTTTATGCTTTTGCCTGTGATTGAGAGTCATTTCAGATGGCAGCTATGAATATTGTGGGGCCTCTGTGTACCCCAAGTTCCACAGGGAAAACGTATATCCTAGTGGTAGTAAATTATGCTACAAAATATCCTGAGGCAGTGGCTTTGTCCTCCATTGAGGTAGAAAAGTTGGCAAATGCTTTGTTAGAGATTTTCAGCAGGGTAGGTTTCCAAAAAGAAATACTGACTGACTGAACTGCCAGATTCATGTTAGACCTGCTGGCTTGTCTGTGGAAGTGCTGTGGGGTGAAGCACCTAAAGACCACCCCCTACCATCCCCAGACTAATGGTATTGTTGAGAGGCTAAACTCTACACTCAAGTCCATGCTACGGGCATTTGCAGAACAGTTCAAGAGGGAGTGGGACAAATATTTGCCCCATCTCTTTGCTTACAGAGAGGTTCCCCAGGAATCCACAGGTTTTTCACCTTTTTGAGTTGCTGTATGGGCATATTGTGAGAGGACCTCTAGATTTAATTTGAGATGAGTGGGAGGGTGAGTGTGTTGTGCCATATGTCCTAAACCTCAGGACAAGGCTCAGGGAACTCATGGGCCTGGCCCAGGAGAACCTGGCAAAAGCCCAACAGCAGAAACTGGTCTGGTATGACAGGAGTGCTCAAGCTAGAGAATATGCTGTAGGGCAGCAGGTAATGGTTCTCATTCCTGTCAGACACAAAAAGCTGCAGACAGCTTGAGAGGGACCCTACAAGGTGGTAAGGAAGGTCAGCAATGTTAACTACATGCTAGAACTGCTAGGCAGGAGGCAGGGGCACAAACTGTACAATGTTAACGTGATGAAGCCTTACTTTGATAGGGAGGCCCTTGTGCTGAGTATTTGCAGTGGATTTCAGGAAGAGTCTGACAGAGATCTGGTGACTGACACTTCAGTGGAAGGGGTAGCAATGTCCTAGCAGCTATCTCCTACCCATGTTCGAAAAATCTGAGCAGTGTTACAGGAGTTTGGGGACATGTTCACTGGGCAACTAGGGTGCACCCAGTTGGTGCAGCACCAGGTGGATACAGGACCCCAAGGGCCTATTAGGCAGGCCCCTTACAGGGTGCCTGAGAGAGTTAGACTCTGAGGGAGGAGATACAGGAAATGTTGGAACTAGGGGTAATTCAGAAGTCCAACAATCACAGGGCTTTCCCAGTGATGCTGGTACCAAAGAAGGATGGCAGCACCAGGATCTGTGTGGACTACAGGAAATTAAATAGTCACACACAGTCAGATGCTTACCCCATGCCTAGGACCGATGAAGCCCTAGAGCAGCTGGGTGGGGCCAAGTATCATACCACCAGTGATCTTACCAAGGGTTACTGACAGGTGCCCTTGACTCCCAGTGCTAGGGAGAGGTCAGCCTTTGTGACTCCTTTTGGCTTGTATGAATTCACAAAGATGCCCTTTGGGATGAAAAATGCCCCAGCGACTTTCCAGAGGCTGGTAGATCATATCCTAGCAGGAGGCTTTGCCCTTGCTTACCTAGATAATATTGCCATCTACAGCCATTCCTGGCAAGAGCACCTTCAGCATGTCAGGAAGGTGCTGGGGAGAATACAGAGGGCAGGGTTGACCATTAAGCCTAGCAAATGTCAGGTGGGTAATGGCAGAGGTCTCCTACCTGGAACATAGAGTGGGGAGTGATAAGATCAGGCCAGAACCTGCCAAAGTGGAAGCCGTTCTGGCATGGCCTGCACCTTTTACCAAAAGGCAGGTGAGGACATTCTTAGGGACAGCAGGGTACTACAGAAAGTTTGTCCTATATAGTACCACAGCTGCACCCCTCACAGACATGACTAGAAAAAACAGGCCAGATAAGGTAGTGTGTTCCACAGTATGTGAACAGGCATTCCAGAAGTTTAAAGAAGCTTTGGGAGGCCCCCTGTATTAGCCAGTCCAGATTAAAGCAAAGGATTTGTTGTGCAGGTGGATGCCATGAACTCTGGGGTAGGGTCTGCTCTTAGCCAGATTTCTTCAAACGGAGAAGAGCACCCAGTGGTTTATCTCAAGTCATAGGCTCCAACTCAGGGGGAATGCTATGCAGCTGTAGAAAAGGAATGTCTAGCCATAGTATGGGCATTGCAGAAATTTCAGCCTCATCTGTATAGAAGGAAATTCACTGTAGTTACAGATCACAATTCCCTAACATGGTTACATTGAGCCAGCCAGCAAAATACCAAGTTGCTAAGGTGGAGCCTAGGGTTGCAAGCATATATGTCAGCGCAGCACCACAGCGGGATTAGCAATGCCAAAGCAGATGGGCTTTCAAGACAGGGAATGGGGTAAGATTTACCCAGATCCCAGATAGACTCAACCATCTCGAGGGACACTTGAAAAACTAGCTTGAGTTCTCTGGGGGGGGGGGTATATGTGAAGGCTGCCAGCCTAGCTAGATAGAATTTTCTAAATAAATATATATTATTGTAAATATTAATATGATCCACAGGCTTGTGTAACAAATGTAAGAAAACTGTGTTATGTTCTGAAGCTTCCAAAAATGTAACCACAGTCCATCCTACTGGAAGAAAGCTGATAAGTTAAGAATTTTACGACTGTGTTTGATCTCAAGCTCGGAGACAGGATGTCTGCAGTTAGAAATTCTTTCTGTTGTCTTAAGACGTAGATAATTACTAGGTTTCACATGTAAAGTGTCTTTTATTGCTGTGGCTTCCTAGCATGTGCACATCAAATTTTTGAGTTCTGTTAGCCAGGAAACTAAATCAGAGAAGAGACAAGAATGATGTAATCTGAAATGACTCAGCAGTACTGTGTATTATCAATGTAAAGACAGAAAGAAAGAATGACATTTTGTTTTGAACCTGAACACATCAGCTCACCAGCACTTTGCCTTTGCTCTGTAAGTAGTATTTAGAACAGTGATCTCTCTTAGAGATAGATAGAAATATAGCCAGATTAGTCTAGCCATTTTCTATATTCATGTGAGACTATTTTACAATGTTGTTTTAAGTATTTTCCTGTGTTTTCTGAACTCTCTATTAGCACTGTGTTGAATTGATGAGTATTGTCTTGCGTTTTTATTATTAAATATCTTTAAATCTTTCAACTGCGGCTGTTTTGTGTAGAGATAATTTAAGCTCTTAGGGTACTTGCATGTATTTGGTGATACTGTATAAGCCACTCCAATAGCCTTAGCCTTGGGTTACACTTACTATTTGGATAACAGTATAGCACACAGTAGAATTGGTCACCCTTTGAGAAGGGCCTTATAGTAGCTGATAATAGTGGTTGGTGGCAGTGATTTCTACCTTATAGTCTGGGCAGGAGGGGCATAGCTGGAGAACCTGTGTCAGCCTTTCCCAGAAGTGTCTGTGTATTTGTATATATCTCAAAGTGTGTGTGTTAGCTACTTGGGCAGGAACACAAAGCACTGGTTGAACAAAGAGGGTGCAGGAGGTTTTGGCTTGACCACTCGGCTGAGATCTGTACCTTATAGCTGTGCCAGTGGGGAGTCTTATTGGGATCTGAGGAGAAAGGGAGAAACCAGCCCCATACTGACAGATCTCTGGGTAATCTTAAGGGAAATTGTACTTTACTGTGTGTGTACTTGTTATCCTCCCAGTGTGGACACCCCTCACTGGTGTTAGTGATGAGGATTGAGGCTCCTTGATTACTGGGCCAGTGCATGGGCATCACAGAAGTATCGAATAGAGAAAACTATAAAGCAGTTAAGACAAGAAGTGTCACTGTTAGAAGAATATAGAAGAGGGAACAGATCAACAAAAATACTTAGAAAGTTAGAAGTGATAAAAGCAGTGAGTAGTATTATAACAGATCAGGATCTATCAAGCACTATTGAAAATAAACTAAAAATCTCAGCACAGGCAGAAAAACTTAGAAGATACACACATAAATATAAAGGAAAAGTACAAAATAAGCAATTTATTGATGACCCAAAAAAAGTTTTATAGAGAATTGGGAAAAAAGGTAAAAGGAATTGAAAGACAGACAAAAAAGAATAGATTCATTTTGGAGCTGTATCTATGAAGCTCCTGTGGAACATAAATATGCTAAATGGATAGAAGTAAAAGAAAGAATAAGAAGTTTAAAGGTACAGTATATGAAATGGAATGAAATAACAGCCAATGAAATTGAAACAAAGTTAAGAAAAGCCCCTAAATGAAAAACCCCAGGCCCAAATCCAGTACCTAACTTTTGGTTAAAAGTATTAACTTCTTTGCATGAAGATTTGGCATGAGTAAGAACTATTTATATGCACACGCTGAACAGACATCAACCTGGCTAACAGGAAAAACAATGCTCCTACTTAAGACTGAACCTGCAAGCTACACTAAAAATTATAGATCAATAACTTGCCTTCTGACAACATATAAACTATACACAGGAATTCATGCTGACAGAATTGTTTTCTTCTAAATCCCTATAAACTATGGCAGAACAAAAGGGCAATAAAAGAAAGTCATATGGAACAAAGAATCATTTGTTGCTAAAGTCATAGTGAAGAACTGTAAAAAGGGGAAGAATCTAAGTATGGCATAGATTGACTACAAAAAAGCATTTGATAGTATACCACATTCATGGATAAAAGAGTGCTTAAAAATGTGTAAGATGCAACTTACACTGATCGACTACATTACAGTGACCATGAAACAATGGCAGACTACTTTGCAATTAAGCAATGATAAAGGACAAATTATTATCCTAGGGATAAAAATTCAAAGGGGAATATTACAGGGTGACTCCTGTCACCACTGCTATTCTGTCTTGCTCTTAACCCATTAAGCTGTTACCAATACATGTAATGTACGGATTGCAGGAGGAGTTATTACTGGGCACATTGCGGATGTTACGAAGAGCACTTCCGGCTGACATCAAAGATTGAAACAATACTAATTTCATGAACTTTAATCCTACTTTGACTTAGGAATGGGGTCCATTCACATCATGATATTAGAAACCCAAAAGATCTGGAGAAATTAAAAAGGGAAAAAATAAGACAGAGGAAAAGTAGAAAATATTAATAATGGAGAATTTAAAGAAATAGAAACCAAGGTTATGGAGTACCTGCAAGGGGAAGGATTCAGTGTAGAAAATCTAACTCAGAAAACCCCACAGCAGGGTAGAGCAATGGCCATCCAAATTAAGGTGAAACCAGTGGAGCAGGAAGCAACTGGTCAGTTGCCATATGAAAATATTTTGGAGCCTTCCACAGGAAACCAGTATAAATGTTCACTTGAAGCTAGACAGCAAGGGAAAGAACAGGAAACTGTGGCAACTCTTGACGCGGTCAATGTTGAGGAGTGATAGGCCAATGAGTTCCCATATGACAGAGCAACGGATAAATTAAAGAAAATGTGCCACAGGAAGATGCTGTAGAACTTTCTACAGAATGCCTGCAGGAAATGGAGAACAAAAAAATGTACTCTGTTTAGAAGAAAATGAGCTAAGGGAAGAGTTACTTGATTTAATAGACCTATTAATATCAGTGAAAGAAACAGACTGCAGAAGATCAATAAAACCCCAAAAGTTAGAAGTCTGATAAAATAAATAAACACCAATTAGGACTGTCCATAGAGATGCTTGCAATATAACAGATGTAAACAGGATTTATTATTTTGCAGCTAAATTAATAACAGATAAAATTCTACCACAAGAACACAGGGCAGTAAGGGAAAGGAAGGGGAGAAATTGAATACCGTCATGTAAGTATCGAATAGAGAAAACAATAAAGCAATAAAGACAAGATGTGTCACTGTTAGAAGAGTAATAGAAGAGGGAGCATAACAAAAATATTCAGAAAGACATGATAAAAGTAACGTAGAGTATCAGATCAGGATCTATCATGAATTATTGCAAATAAATTAAAATCTCAGCACAGGCAGAAAACCTCAAAAGATAGGCAGATAAATATAAAGGAAAAGTACAACATAAGCAATTGATTGATGACGCCAAAAAGTTCTATAGAGAATTTGGAAACAAGGCAAAAGGAATTGAAAGACCATCCAAAAGAAGAAGAAATAGATACACTTTGGAGAAATATCCAAGATCCTGTAGAACATAAAGATGCTAAATGGATAGAAGGAGTAAAAGAGAGAATAAGAAGGTCAAATGTACAGGATATGAAATGGGATGAAGTAACAGCCTGAGAGACTGAAATAAACTTAAGAAAAGCCTCCAACTGGAAAACCCCAGGTCCAGATGCATTACCTAACTTCTGGATAAAAGTATTAATATCTTGTAGGAAGATTTAGCCACAAGTAAGAATTATTCATATGCACCAGCCTGGTTAACACCAGGAAAAAGTATAGTTTTGTAAGAACTTACCATAACCTTAGATGTCCTTCTCTTCCATGTTGCAGTACTCATAACAGTAGGGTGTTGCTGCCTGCAGTGCCACCTTCCGGCCAGGATACCAAAGTCTTTGCTTCAGGAGGATACATGTAACATCCCTTGTCAGGCCATAACCTGATGTAGGGTATAAAGGTAATGTCTGCGCACACCCTCCTCAGAATGAACTGCCACATATAGTAGTACTCCTGTGGGTAGAATGGTCTCAAGGGAGCCCTTAGAATTACATGTAGGCTAGAGTCGGGGTAGCAAGAAGTTTGTGTTTAGTGGAGAACTGGGGGATAAAATGGTTATGTCCCCACAAGTCAGCATGGTATGTAATCTGGTAAGGTAGAGGGGTAGGTGGAGGGGACTGAATACTGCAACATGGAAGAGAAGGACATCTAAGGTTATGGTAAGTTCTTACACAACTAGTCTATGTCCTTCTATTAACATGTTGCAGTATTCATAACAGTAGGGAGAGTACCAGAGCTTTTAGGTATGGTTCTGGGTGGAGGACTGGGTTCCCTGGTCAATGAATTCTTGGAGGATGGACCTGGCAAACCTTGCCCTAGCTGTAGAGACTAGGTCCAGTTTGCAATGTTTGGTAAATGTATGGACTGAAGTCCAAGTGGCAGCTTCCAGAATGGAAGCGTAGTCAATTCTTTTGAAAATGGAAGCTGAGGAAGCAGCTGCCCTGGTGGAGTGAGGTTTGACTTGACCATGCAGGGATTTACCATGGTACGAGTAGCATAAGGTAATGGATTTTGAAATCCATGAAGAGATTGAATGAAATGGCTATAAGTGACCAGACAGACACCATACTACTGTATCCGTTATTCTTTATTTGTATTGGTACATATTCTTGACAAACAGTTAATTTTATCAGAGCTATTTCAATTCTATTACAACACAGCTAGACCGATGAACACTAAATACTTCAAAACAATGTTATTTTTGATATGGAAAAGTCCCTGTAATGCAAAGCTCATGTTATTTTTCTTATTTCTGTTAAGCAAAAGTTCATGTTATTTTTAAGATGAAACAATTTGTGTAATGCAAAATCAATGTAACTTCCTTATTTTATAAAAGGATGCCATAAGCCCACAGCTATATGTTATTAATATGTAAACTAGACATTTCTAATAAAAGTCAACAGCTAACTGTTCTAGCAAAGCAAGCTGTATTATTTTGAAAACCTGCTGTTCAGCCTTGCATATTGTTCCTTTCTG
>NC_056747.1:707846083-707901083 GCF_019279795.1 Protopterus annectens | reverse complement strand
ATATATATATATAGAAAGAGAGAGAGATAGAGAGCGCTACATATGTGGGTGTGTATATATAAATATCTTGTATGCCAAGTAAAGATTACCTCTCAGACGTTTGTACAATGCCAAATAAAGAGACGGGGCTTTGAGGCAATCAGCATATGACATTACGTTTACTCCCTGTATTTTCTGTGGGGAACCTTTGCCGACATTTCAGTTGCTGCATGTGTTTGGTCAGGTACATATCGAAGGGGGAATTGTACTCTATGATGGTCTGATGAGGGCCACGTACAGTGGTATGATGACCACTCTGGACCTAGATGCCATGCCCTTCTTTATAATTTGAACATAGGACTCCTGATTAATGAATCAATTTTTGTGTGTTTTATTTAATTTCTTTAACAAGAAACATCTTTATTAAAATATCACTTATGACATAGGCAATCATACATTTATATAAATGAAAACAAACGATATTGACATTTTCAGTTGCAAACATTATATATCACATAAATCTTCTATACAGTCATTGTTAGTCAAACATTACATACCTCGCTCAATTCTTGCTTTCCCTTAAACCTCATTCCACCTCCAAATCCTTATTCTGCATGTATTGCTCCCACAATTCCCATTTTTTCTATGTAATTTGCTCCTACCCTTTTTTAAAGATTCCACTTCCAGTTTTTTTATCTGTTATTATATTCACTACTTCTAGTACGGTTGGTTTACACTTTGATTTCCAATTTCTAGCGATTGTTTTTTTTTTTTTTTTTTGCCACCAGAATTAAACTCGGCAAGGCCTGACTATATCTAGACAATTCTGATTCTGTATCATAGCTCAAAAAAACATTCCCTTAGATATACCAATTACCTCACCCAGTATTTCTGATAAAAAAAAAATCCCTGCATACTATTCTAAGTCTGCCAGTTCATTACACTCCACCCCCCATATGAGGTGTTTACAAAGCTCCTGAGTTGGAACTGGAAATTGAAAAGGAGGCCCCAGGTTGAGTGAAAGATTATGAATCCACCACTGAAGCTTGAACCTAAGACAGGGAAGGAGAGGAAAAGAAAATCCAAGGAGTGGAAATGTTGAAGTCACCCTAACTTGAGGTACCACTGAAGCTTCTTCATATGGAGCTTGGTGAGAGGCAGCATGGGAATGGTGGAAGCCATGAACCCGAGAACCCTGAGGAATTCCTTGGCCGTGACAGATATAACAGGAAGAAGGGACTGGAAAAAAGCAATGAGAGAGAGAACCTTGGCAGCAGCAGAGACACCAGCATGGGAACAGTCTGAAGTGTGCAGCCGAGGAAAATATGATCCTGAAAAGGCATCAGAATTTATTTCTGGAAGTTTATGGTGAACCCTAGACTAACAAAAACATAATAAACTTCATAACCTGAAGCACAGTGTTGCGGAAAGGAGCTTGAATAAGTAGATCATCTAGATGGAAAAATATCTGAATTCCTTGAATCTTGCACAAAGCAATGACAGGAGTGAGGCATTTGGTGAATACCCTTAAGGCAGTAGAGAGGCCAAAGGGCAAAGCAAAGAACTGAAAATGCAAGGAAGAAACAAACAAAAAATTCCTGAAGAGGGAATGGATGGGGATGAGAAAGTATGCATTGCTGAGACCCAGAGATACCAGAAAGGCCTGGTAGGAAGTAATGTATGCAGAGAACATCTGAAATGAAGGAATACTGAGGAAGGTGTTCAGCTACAAAAGATACAGAATTGGTCTCCATGTGCCCTCCTTTTATGGGGCCAAAAGCATTCTAGAATAAAATTCCTTTAATACTTGGGCAAGATGCTTAAATGGTACACTGTGCCAAAAGGGAGTGAATAACCTCTGGAATAAGAGAGAGAGCTGTTCTTGAGGAGGTTGAAGAATGTCTGAAAAGAGAGGAAGGGATTTCCAAACCATGAAATATCCCTGAAGGATATCAGACGGTACAAAGAGTCTGAAGTGATTTGTTACCAATTTGGAAGAGACAGGGGAAAAAAAGAGGAACAAGGGCACATAGCCAAAGGAAGGAGGAAGCAAACTGTCAAACAGAACCTGCTTTATCTTTCTGGGTGGCAGGAGTCTGAGTAGACTTAGCAGGATGTACCTACCTAGAAGCCTTCTTGCCCTCAGGAGGAGGGTGAGACTGCCTATGAATAAAGGCAGATTTGGAGGGATAATTTCTCTGAAATTTGGGAATAGGGGAGAAAATACATTTCAGCTCCTGCAAAGCTTTGCCCTTGTCCTGGAGAGACGTGAAAAACTCAGCATCAGCAGATCCAAACAGATTTTTACTGTCCAAAGGAGCATCCAAAAGTTTGAACTTAATATCTTTAAGTAAACCCTGAAGATGAAACCAAGAATAATGTCTCAAAACTGAAATAGACAGCATCCCTGGAAGGCACATCAGGTGCATCATAGCTGCATTTGAGTGAGTGGCGGGCAACTTGAGAAGTAGAGTCCGGCAGGGAAAGGGCTGAAGCCTTCCCTCTCAGAGTAAGGTCAGAATCCACTTTATAAACCTGAGAAAGGAGAGCCAAAACATAATACCTGATCATATGAGTCTGGTAGTTGATGGCCCTAAAGGATAAAGTGGCAGCAGTGTAAGGTTCTTGCCCAGCCTTTTCATATCCTACTATCCTTATCAGAAGGCAAAAGCTTGGTGGAGGGCAACAACATGATTGGCTTGCCAGAGGGGGTGTACACTACAGAAGGGTCAGCAGAAATTTCACTCCTCAGGCACTTTATGGAAAGTATCTGGCTTCTTAGGTGTAGGAAGTGGAGTATCAGGGGCTACAGTGGCTGCAAAGAAGGTATACAGAAGGGCAGCCAGAACAGGAGGAACAGCAGATGCTTTGGGAGACTCCATCTGTAGGAGCTCATAATTTCTTTTTTGAATCTCAGAAATTTGAGAAAAATCCCATTTAAAATAATCCTTCATACTGAATGAGACCTCCTCCAAAGGGAAATCTAGACTTATGGAGTTGTCCTCCTCTGAACCGTAGTCTGGGGGGGGGTCCTATTACCTAATTGAACTTCCAGAAGGTTGAACACCAGAAGTTCAAACCTGGAAGTTCGAAAAGTGAAAATGTCGAAGCCACAGAAGTCCGGATTCTTTCCCAGGGAAAGAATTTGGTTAGATGTTTCTGCAGCTTCAACATTTTCTCCACTGTGGTGCGAAGGTTACGGAACAGGTTAAGGTAAGTGTGTGATTGTGATGGACGTTGGGGATAGGGTGCGGGGTAAGGTAAGTGTGCGATAGTGACTGACTTTAGGGTTAGGGTGCGGGTAAGGTAAGTGTGCGATAGTGATGGATCTTAGGGTTATGGTTTGGGTTAAGGTTAGTGCATAGCTAGTTGTGTATGTGAGGTTTAGTGTAGGTTTATAAGGTTTTTGGTGTGCTTGTGTTGTGTGTGTTTTTCAGAACAGCAAATTTTTTCCCTGGGAAAAAATTTGCTATTCTGATGTTACGATGTTATTACATTTTGATCTTCCAAGTTCGAACATCTGGTGTTCAAACTTTTGGAATTTCGATAATGTAATAAGAACCCATAGTCTGGGAAGGTATTTGGGAATAATATGTCAATGATTCTTTCTCTGAGTCCATATCCTCATCCAGTGACTCCAATTCCCTAGGCCTCGAGTGGAGTGGGAGAAGCTGGAACAGAGACCCACTTGAGGAGGCCTCAAGGCCATCAAAGCATTAAATAAACATGGAGTGAAATCCTGTTACTCATGTTGGGGTCCTTAATGGGTGAAATATACTTTGATTTTAATTTTTCTGCAGGACATCTGCTTGAAACACCCTCAGGGTCATACCCCTAGAGTGACTCTATAATGGTAGTAAAAATCTCCTCCCTTACTAAGATCAGAGGAATCCCCCTCTGTCCTTTGGAAATAATCAGCAGAGATTCCCCTTCAGTGTCAGGCACAGATCTTTGAAAGGTGCCCAAGGATATGTGAGAAGGCAGTACCATGACAGTCTCCAACAGGGTCGTGGCAGAGGAATCTAAAGCAACCAACGGACAGTCCACTGGACTTTCACCAGCCTCAAGAGAGATGTTTAGGGAAGGCTGGACAGCAGCCAGATCAGACCTACCATTTTTGGCTTTCTTTGTAGCAGAAAGCTGGACCTTGGAATGGGAGGATTCTGTCATAGCACCCTAAGCCAACAACTTAAGACTTTAGTTCGCCAGGTATATGGCCAAGGCAGTGCAATGACTACAAATGGTCTTAGGCACAAATGCCTGGCAGATAGAGCACTGTGTATGACTGTGGGAACCAGCCAAACAAAAGTGATACTGGTTGTGATGGTCTTTATGAGGAATCTGCCTTCCACACTGACATTTTCCTTTTCTGGATGACAGAAGAAAAAGAAGAAACCCCAGTGGGATACTTATCTGAAAATATGGCTTGGTAATCACACAGCAGAAGGGCATTCAGACCGACATACAACAGTGGCATTCGAACTCGCAGCAGTTCTGAGTATGTGCATCCATGTCACCTTTATGCCCTACGCCCAAGCATGGGTGGCACACCTGTGACTTATGATGCCTATAAGAAATAAAGGCTTTGGTATACTGTCCAGACACAGTTATCCTTGACAGGTGATACCTTAGGGAATGACTACTGCAAGAGTGATATGAAAGGACATCTAGTAGAATGGATACTGGGAGATAGTTGGAACCTGAACAAAAGTTATTTTTGGCTAAGTTATGTGAGGGACACTAACAGCAGTAAGTATAAGAAAGAACTGGCATTATCAGTGTGGTTGGTATCTAAAAAATGATAACTAAGGAGTGGAAGACTTCACATGAGCCCACAATACAGAAAAGTAGTGAAGCTGATAGTATAGTTGAGAAAGCAACAGCTACATTCCCTGAAGGAAAGGAGCAAACAGCAGAGAAACTGGTCACTTTGGCAGGACGTTGCACTAGAATTAAGAATGATAATGGGGGGGGGGGCATAGAAGGGAGATTATATAGGCTTTGGCCAATTAAAGCTAAGCTGCAATCTCTCACGCAACACAGAAATAATCATGACAAATAGGAGTGGATTGATTCGTAAAGTTAAAAACTGAAAAAGTTCAGTTGTGCAAGTTGAATCTACAATAACAGCAGATGTTTAAATGATCACTGTTTCTGTAGCCTTAGCTACCTGATCTGCAAGGCCATGGAACATATCATGGAACTCATAAACAAAGACATTGGTAATTTCCAAACTCTGGACCCTACCCAGTTCGGGTTTGTAAAAGGCAGATCGCGTCAACTAAACCTGATTGACTTCTTTGAAGCAGTCACCAAAGCTATAGATGAGGGTAGGGTGGTTCACACAGCTTATCTAGATCTCGCCAAGGCTTTCAACACCATCCCCCACTCTGGAATTATAGATAAGCTCACTAAACTAGGTATAAATCCCTATGTCACAAGATGGGTTGCCAACTGCATCACGGACAGAACCCACACTGTGTAAGTAGCAGACTCCAAATCCGACTTGAGACCAGTGACAAGTAGAGTACCACAGGGTTCAGTCTTGGGTCCTCTCCTGTTTGGTATCTACTTCTCTGAAGTACAGGCTAACACAGAAGGTCTTTGGCTAACAAATTTATAGATGACTGCAAACTAGGAGCCATAATCGAAACTTCTAATGATGTGGACATACTACAAAAAGGCCTCACTGAGACAGATGCCTAGTGTCAAAGCCATGGCCTGAAGCTTGATGACAGAAAGTGTATAGTCATCTCCTTTGGTAACAACTCTGTACCCATGAACTACCACATACGTGGTAGTCTACTTAACGCTGAAAGTGTGATAAGAGACCTTGGGCCACAGGTGGACAGTAGTCTTTCCTTTGATAATCACATTGCCACAGTGGTCAGGAAATCCTTC
Source organism: Protopterus annectens (assembly GCF_019279795.1). Classification (NCBI taxonomy): domain Eukaryota; kingdom Metazoa; phylum Chordata; order Ceratodontiformes; family Protopteridae; genus Protopterus; species Protopterus annectens. The sequence goes on along the minus strand of NC_056747.1, from coordinate 707,895,203 downwards.
TACGTGGCTCACCTCATCACAAAACGTTTCTCATCCAGAAAAAAAAGAGGTCATTGTTCCCCTCTACTCATCACTCATTAGACCCATTACAAGAGTACAACGCCCCTTTTGGTATGTACCTCACAAGACAACTACAGCAACTGGAAAGGTCACAGAAATACCTCACAAAGAGGATTATTGGCCTCAAATTGATGCCCTACTCAGACCATCTCAAAAAACTCCAGCTTTACTCCGTTGCATACCACCTACTCAGAGGTGATCTCTGCCTAACATACAAAGCTATGTCAAACCCAGAGCTGTTGGACATGCTCCACTTAAAAAAATCCCAATCCCTCCGAGCTACGCACTCTAGGGACCAAAACCTTGTCACCACAATAAACAGAACATGCTGGAGGGATAGATTCCTGTCTCAGAGACTTCCCATACTCTGGAATAGACTACCTATGTCAAACAGAGCTCCTCATTAGCACTCTTCAAGAAAAATCTTGATGACTGGATGGGAAATAGGAAATTCACCCCAGGGATCACTTCTGTGGCTCTGCTCGACAGGGGCACAGGAAAATAATTTTCTTGGGTGGCGAAAGCCAGGGTACCTTTTTGGCTAGGCTAATACAGGCCCTAGGACTAATAGCCTAGTACCTACTTATGAACCTATATCCTGCCAAGGATACAACAGCCAGCCAGCTTCCGAAACGTCAGGGTACCTTCCACACACCCAAACTGTTAGGCAATTCGAGCTGAGCTGACTAAAAGACAAGTATAGGCAGGAAGCGCTTCAGAACTTTCCTAACAGAGGCAGGGAGGCTGAGCCCTGAAAGGAAAATGACAGGAACAACAAAAAATAAATGCCCCCACCCTGGCATAAAAAAACACACCAAAAAGCAAGGAGGATGAAGGGAAGGTGCGACTACTGCAGCAGTGATAATTCATACATCTACTGTCATGGTAAGTTCAGCTTAAATAATTGTACTATATTCTTCATACTGCTGCTGTAACCTTAGCTGTATGGGAAGTTTACCATAGCAAACTTTATTCAAAAGTTGGAAGGAGAAGGGTACAGGAGCCCATGGAGAATGGTCCCAGCAAAGCTTGACCATATCTAGAGAAGGAATCAAGCTTTTTAGTGCTTTGTATGTATGTACAGAGGACCAAGTACCAGCTTCTAGAATTCTACTAGAATCCAACCCTTTCCAAAAAGCAACAGTTGAACCCATGGCTCTTACAGAATGGGTCTAGAGCCTGCCTGGAATAGATTTGTCATAGTGAGTATAACAAAAAGTAATTGCCTTAATTAACTATTTCAAAATAGTCTGTTTTGACACAGGTTGACCTTGTGACATCTGACCAATATCCCATTGGACTGTCAACAATAAATGTCACATCAAAACAAAGTTCAAGTGCAAAGCACCACGAAAACTTCATTTTTTTCAATGGGGAATTATTTTGTCAAAAGAGAGGTGTAGCAATGGGCACCCCCTGTGCTTCGGCATATGCTAATATAGTATTGGGTTTTTGGGAGTCAAATTGTATTTTCAACACAGAATGGAAGAAAAATATAATGCATTACCAACGTTACCTGGATGACATCTGCATTCTCTGGAAGGGGAGTAAAGAGGAATTACACAAATTTATTTGCTATATCAATTTAAGTACCAATTTTTTGAAATTCACGAGCAGCATTAAGGATGACAGTTTGCACTACTTAGATGTATGCTTGTATAAGAATTTTGAAAAACAGTGTTTTGAATCTAGTATACATAGGAAAGAAAGTTTTTCAAACACGTACTTACACTTTGATAGCTATCACCCCTTATTCCAAAAGAAAGGGATTATAAAGGGGCAATTGATCAGAGCCTCCAGAATGTGCACAGAAGAAAAAGTGTTTAAAAAGGAAGTTGCCTTCCTAAAAACATTGTTTATGGAAAGAGGTTATCCCACACAAATGTTTGAATCGATAGCCATGGAGGTCATAGCTAGTAGAAAAGTAAAAAAAATTCCCTTGCTGGGTGAAGTCCATAGTCACGAAATGGTGACAGTAGAGAATGCCAATAAGGGACAAACTAAGTCATTTATACACACTAATTGCAATGAAAGTGCAGCAGTAGAGAAGATTGTGGAGAAGTATTGGCCAATTTTAACATCTAATGAAGAATTCAAACAAATTTTAGGGAATAAACCTCATTTTATTAAGAGAAGGAATATGAATTTAAAAGACTGTTTTGAGGCCAATCTGTTAGTGAAGGAGAATGAAGGACCATCTAGGTGTGGTACATTTAAATGCAAAACATGCAAGCAGTGCCCTTATGTTATGAATAGGAAGGGTTTATACCTTAAATCAAGGAAAAGATATGTTGGATCTTTAGCCTACTATAACTGCAAAACTAAAGGGGGGTTTATCTCGGAATTTGCCAACATTGTCTGAGTTTTTATGTAGGCAAAACAGAAAGAACACTAGCAAAAAGGATTTATGAACATCTTTATGAAGTAAGCAAGCAAAAGGAAACAAATGCGTTTTACAGGCATTCTTTAAATTGTAATTAGATGGATCTAAAATTTTTAGTGTTAGACCAAGTGAAGAGTAACCCAAGAGGTGGAGATTGGGAATCTTCCCTAGAATACAAAGAACTTCTTTGGCAGTTAACATTGGATGCCTCAAGACCCCCTGGCTTGATTGATGCTATAAGTCTGAGTAGTGCACTTAAACTCAGAAGGGCAAAATTATAACATAAGCATACTATAAGACTATTCAAAGAACGTTCTAGGTGGAGATTTTTACCACAACAATTTTTTACCACAATAATTTTTTACATTTAGTTGTATATAATCTACAAATAAGTTTTTTACATGCAAGTATTTTAATAAGAAGAGTGAGGCTATGGCTATCAAACACTGTAAGATCCGGCACACATACTTGGTACAAGATGTTGACATTATAATTACAACTCTAATTATAATGTTTATTTGTTCACATTTTGGACTTGCACACAAAATATTTCTAACATGTATTTTTAACATGTATTTTGATGCATACTTTTAATGTATTTTGAATATGTATTTCTTTGACATGCATTTTTATACGCATTTTTAACAGGTATTTGCTAAGCGTATTGATAATGGATATTTTTAATCCTTATTTATGGCATGTATTTTCAATATGTATTTTAACAGGGCTGTTGAGACAGAGTTTTTAAGTATTTAAAACAGCCAATATATTTATTTATACATTTATTATATTTATTTTATTTGTATCATTACATTTTAAATGTTTTAAATATTTTTACACATTTGTTATATGAGATGAAATTTTACTGCAACGTAATAATTTGATGGCAGGTTTACACATTATTATACTTAAAATGCAAATATGCAAACAACTTAAAGGTTTTCTAACCATTTAACGCCATAAACTAAACTATTGTTATATTGAAACTAAGAACTGTATGTTGCTAGTAGTTCTTTACTCAGGTATTCAACATAATCAGCACACAGGAGATTTTTAAAAAGTATTTTTTCTGGAAACAGAGTTAACTAACTGTGACAATTAAATAATTAAATGTTTAATTGATCACATGATTGCACATAACATTCCTGTATAAAAGGTCAAAGAAAATGGCTTATAACTTGTCTTGAAAAAGCCTGGGAGAGCCTGGGTGAAAGCACTTGATTTATTGTGGTTTTACTTGTTCTTTGCTGTTTTAAAGTTAAATCTAAAATTAAAGTTTTCAAAGTAAAGAAGGAGCCTGAAGTTCGTGGATTTTATTGTCTATTACCAATAAATGTCACATCCCCCACTTAAAACCTGGGTCAGTAATTAAGGAGCCTCAATCCTCACCACTGACTCCAGTGTGACAGTGTCATGGAAAGACACCAGAGCACAGGGCAAACAGGAGTAAAATTCCACAATTTCCCTTAAGAGCACAACACGAACATGCTCTATTTTCCTGGGATTTGAGGTCCACACCAAATGTAATTCCTTATTACGCACTCCAGAGCAATGTGTTCTAGTTTAAGAGCTCTGACTCTCATTCAAAACAAATTTAAATGTCACACACTCAAACAATTATGGGAAGCCTGACACAGATGTCCAGCGGTGTCCCCTTCCCAAATACAAATGGTAACACTGCCATCAGAGTCAGACAGATCTACACTCCCTTCAAAGTGTGATCAATTATTAAAAATTAATCATCAAAATACATGATAGCTATGACTAAAAGCAGCCAGGCATTCGAGGTGAACTGGAGAGTATCAAACAGGTATAAGCACTCTCTAATCTATAAAGAACACACTGACGTGTCTCAACACAATGTAAAGTAATGAAAAACATTTAATAAATAAAATGACTACAAGAATGTAAATCAATAACTTTCAATAAACACCAGAGTTCAATCACCAGAAATGTAAAATTAAACTGTAGGATAGAAGTCCATCATTCTAGAAAAACTATTTAAACTAAACTTTCATAATCAAACTAGAGTATACTGTCCCTGATCTAATCTGAAACATAACAAAGGCAGGCTTGCAGTTCTGCTGAGTCCTTTTTCCAGGTAACCTCTGACTGCAATTTTTTCACCATCTGCTGCTCTTCACAAACTGTCCGGCAACTGACTTCAGCAATCTTTTATATAGTCCAGGTTAACAGTCTCAACAGTCTTATTTTAAAAATAACAGTCAGCTGTTCAAATAATCACCTAGCAACCAGGAACATTCTAATGACATCCCCCACTGTTCAGTGGATTCTTCACAGACAGTTTGTACTTTAGAATCTCCCTCTCAAACATGCACAATTAGAAATGTATCAAAACACTGACATTCTTTAAACATTCTGAATGAACAGGGAGATACTCAACACTTTAAAAACTTGTTTACATTTTCACAATCTGACATGCTACCATACAATACAAGTTAATCTGAGAACATACACAAATCTCCTGCCAGATATGCTAACACATATGTCCATTTTCATTTTCTTCACAGACCTTTCTTCCCCTCACAAGAAATTAAAAATTGATCCAAAGATCAAAAAGATTTAGTTCTGTCAAGATAGTACCAGAGTTGTCTGTGGGCATCGAACATATGGAGTATCTTTTCTCACTAATTTTTAGATTCAGGATAGAAAACAGGGTGGTGGATAGTCTGGTTTGACGTAAACCAAAGATACCACTTCAGGCATAAAAGAATTATTAGTTCTCAATGAAACCCCATCCCTATGGAAAATGAGATAAGGGTTGACTCACCATAGAAACTTGCAACTCAGACACCCTTCTTACAGAGGCCAGAGCCATCACTAAAACTGCTTTCCATGTTAAAAATCTCATGTCAGCCAGATTAGCTGTTTTTCAGATGAAGCAATTGCTAGCTTCTTTAAAACAAAATTAAAATACCAAAGAGAGATCTCTGGTTTATTTGGAGGCCTCTTACGCAAAACCCCTTTCAAAAACATTTTGACAAGAGATTGCCTTGATTGAAAGAGGAGGATCCATGGGCAGACTTGCTGAAATGACCAATAAATGAACCTTGACAGAGGAATAGGAAAGGCCACAGGATTGTAACACACACACAGTTTTGTTTTTACAACCGGCCCTGAATGGGTGTAGATTATGCTGTTGGCGCCAACTAGAAAACCTTTTCTATTTGCTAATATACAATTTTCCTAGTAGCAGGCTTTCTTGTCTCCATTAGTACCTGCTGTACATCCTCAGTAAACAGATGTGCCTAAAAGGAATTAAGACCCTATCATCCAGGCAGTCAACTGAAGATGATTGGTGTCAGGGTGTATCAATGATCCCGATACATCTGCAAATAGATCTATTCTTTGAAGAAGCTTGTGGTAATTGCATCTGGCCATTTCCAAGAGGAACAATCATAGTTACTTTGGTCAGAAGGGAGTAACCACAGTGATCATGGAGGATTCCTTCTGAATCTTCAGTACCTACCGGTGGAAAGTGTGGCAAGGCATACAGGAGCATTCCTGTCCAAAGAAAAGAAAAGGCATCTGTCTTCCACTCCTTCTTGCACTCAGTCCCAGAAAATATTTTTTCCAATTGATTGCTCAGAGGAGGCAAAGAGGTCTACTTGAGGAACACCATACAGATGGATCAAATCCTAGAAGACCACATGATCTGCCCTGGCCCTGCTCAGCTTGTCTGCCCCCAATTTTGCTCCGACTGAATGTAGGATGCCTGTACTCTGCAAAGGAGGTACAACCTGGTTCCCCCTTGCTTGTTGATGTACCACATGACTGTGGTATTGTCTGTAACCACTTAGAGGTCCCAGTGATCAAAGATGGTTTGGAGAGTTAAGTGCCTTGATCAGGGCAAGCATTGCCTTGATATTTAAAAATAAAATAGTTTTTGCAACCAGTCCGATAAACCAGAATCCCGTTTATTGCACAAAAACTAAAACAACTAAGCACTTTCACCTGTAAGACTTATAGGCTTCTTCAGAGTTGTCTTAGCATAATTAAACAATGTTTAAATACCATCAATTAAAACTACCCCAACCAATCACAACAAGGGTGTAGTCTGCATCAAAAACGGAATACATAATTATTACTGTCAAATGTAAAATCCACACTCTACATACACTGTTAATAAAATTCCTTCCATTGTTTCCTTTTTTCTTTTAAGGAATCAAGTCTTGTCTTAATTTTAAAAATGGTTTTAAAGAAATAAATCATTCATGCCAGGAGCTACTGAAGAATTTAAACTCAACTGCCAGTTAGATTCTTTTGCTTCTAGGAGAGTTTTGCCACCCCCCCTCTCTCATTGTAGGTCACCTTATTATAAAAAATAAATAAATTTCTTAAAATTTAAACACTTGGTAGTGTGAAGATACAGAGCATCGTGGACATTCCTGTTTTTAATAGCCCTCACATGCTCTTGTATCCTCTACTTTAATCTTCTGGTGGTTTTTCCTACATAAAACCCGGGGCATGAAAGACAGGTGGCAACATATACAACCATAGAGGAGTTGGAATTGCATCTCCCGGGACACTTCAATGTGTAACTTGTATTTATCACAGAAACGTAGGGCCCATTGTTAATATATTTACAAGAACTACAGGCACCACACTTGGTCATGATGGATCTATATATCCCTACTTTCTTACTGTGTTTTGTTTCTAACATATTTTTAATATTTCTGCCTCTACTGAACACCACGGTGGTTTTGACCCTAACCTCAGTAGTGTGTCTGATTCAAGGCAAAATTCCCAACATTTGTTGATTATCTCCACTACTTTGAAAGATAATACATCTTACAGGCGAAAGCGCTTAGTTGTTTTAGTTTTTGTGCAATAAACGGGATTCTGGTTTATCAGACTGGTTGCGAAAAGTATTTTATTTTTATTTTTCAGTTTATTAGTTTTTTTGACTACTGTTTCACTGTTTTTAATTGCCTTGATATTTACTTGTTTACATCAGTCATTGGTGTCCCACACCCCTTGCACTTTTATCCTTCCTGAAACAGCTCACCAAGCAAAGTCCCAAGTCTCTGTGGTGATTGCTTTGGAGCAGGGAGGGAGAAGGGTAAACCTGGATTTAACGATATCTGAGGTCTTCACCAAAAGATTTCTCTTCTAACAAAGCCAGTATTAGAATCTGAAAAAATAAAGGGTGTTGATCCTGAAACCACAGAGATTTCAGACAGCTGCACATCTTTCTCATGAGGAGTCTTGACAGGGGTATCATAAAAAATCACAGATGCAGTGAGACCCAAAATCTTGAGGTATTTCTTCACAGTGACCAAGGTCTGAGTGGAAAACCTTAGAAATAGATCCAAGTAAAGATTTATTTTTTCCTGTTTAAGAAAAGCTCTTTGAACTGAGGTGCTGTGTGAGGGAGTCAAGAAAGACCTGGCCTTTGAAATCTTTTTGAACTGAGGTGCTGATGAGGGAGTCAAGAAAGACTTGGTCTTTGAAATCTTTTCTTGAAATCCCAGCTTGTACAACAGCTCTCTCACCCAAGAGTGAGATTCCTGACATTTTGAAAGACTGTGCAAAAATAAGCAAGTCATCAAATATGGGAAAATGTGGATACTTTATAAACACCCTTGGTACAGTGGATAATCCAAAGGAAAAAGCAGAGAACTGATAATGCAATACAGATGCACAAAACCATAAGAACATCTGAAGTCTGTATGGATACAGATGATATAAGCATCTTTTATGTCTAGTTTTACCAGGAAACTTGAAAGAGGAAGAAGAGGTAATGGGTTGTGAAGTGACATGGAATACTTGTGAAGTGACATGGAATACTCTTGAATAAAACCACTTCCCTACCCGGGAAGCAGGAACTGGTTTGATTATTCCTTGGAACATGTGATGAACAACAGTTGGAAACAAGAGAGTCTGATTTTCAGAATGTGGAATGATTACCTGGAAAAGAAGGAATTTCCTCCCACTGCCATCTGTAACCATGATGAATGATTTTCAGAACCCATTTGTCTGAAAAAATTTGTTGCCAAAGAGAAAAATGAAAATTCACACTTTCTGGAGGAGAAAGGGGGCCACTGTGGGAGGGGGGTTGCAATGTCTGTTAAATAGTCATTCAGATTTGGACTGTCCTTGGTTTTAGGAGGTTTGAGACTCCTTACCACTTTTCCTTAAACATGTTTACCTGAATTCTGTTGAGACTGTTTGTTCTGTTTTTTCCTAAATTTGGATGAAGAGAAAGAAAATCCTTTGGACAATTTGGAAAAGGAGGGCTGAAAACTCTTGGAGATTCCCTGGACCAATTTATCCCTTTAAATCACACTGTTTGATCATCTCTTTAGCAGAGTGGCCATACACTAAATCTCTATCCAAAGGAGAATTTAAAATCTAATTTTTTTACATCTGGGAGGTTCTAAGAATGCAGCCAAGCAAACTTCCTTAAAACAGTACCAGTGGCCATAGCTCTGGGAAGAAGTGTCAACAGAATCATACACACTCTACAATGAGCAGTGACTTGTGAAATAAAACTGTCTTTTGGCTTTTCCCGGTTAGGGGTCACCACAGCGGAACTCCGGTCCACTAATGATTGGCAGTAGATTTTTACGTGCCGGCTTGCCGGGCCTAACGCACAACCTTCAAAGAAGGAACGCTCATTCACGCATATAGACACACAGAAGACGCACTAACTAGTGACTTGTGAAATAGAAGAAACTAAATAATTTAAAGCAGATCTTTCATTACAAAAAGAAACTGTAGAGAAAACATTCCTCATACTTTAAAAATTTGTTAAAAGTAACATATGTCTTTCAATTTAAAATTCTGAATATGAAAGCTGCAGAAGTATACACTTTTCACATACTTATCAATAATTTTCCCATCTTTATTAGAAACAGTAGGATTGGAATTAACCAAGTGCTTAGCAGCAGTGGAGTCAACCAAGGCTATACCTTTTGGATCAGGTTTGAGAATACTGTATAAATATTTAAAAGACTGAAGAACTTTACATATCTTATCTGCTTTTTATGGGACTGCTGGCTGACTATCAAGAAAACTTCTAGTAGTAAGACACACATCCTTTGAAGCAGACAAGACAGGACATGACAGGAGGAATGGCTCTAGGTTCTGGAAAATCCTTCTTTAGCAACTGACAGTGTTTTCTGAGGGACTGAGAAACCTTAGTGTTCTCCCACTGAAAACACCAACTCTCTAGCAACAGTCTCAAAGACCTCCCCCCCCCCAAAAGGAAGAATCAAAAACTGGGCTGCTCTCTGAATCTGAATCAGAAATCAGAGAACAAAATCCTGAATCTGTTGCTGCATTTTACAGTTCAGATTCAGAATCTTGACTATCGCCAGGGAAAGAGGAATCTCTCTTTTACAAGAAATTACTTTATGAGACATATCAACAGTCTGAATTCAACCCTGAGCTAGTCCAAGTAAACTACTCTTATCCAAAGAAATTTGAGTAGGAGTAGATACATGCTTGGTTTTCAGTTTCTTTTTGACGGTACAAATGGGGCCAACTTTGTTACTAGTGGCAGCCACTGCTTCCCCAGGGATGGGCACAGCATTCAGACACAAGAGGGAAATCTTCCCTATTCTCTCTCCTAGCATCAACAAGAGCAGCTCTCCCTTAGCCACTGAGGGGACTCCAACAGCCACAGAGGATGTGGCTAACCTCCAGTCCATAGTGGTTGTAGTTGCTACACCAGAGGCATCCTGGGTAAAATATGAGTGGTCTGAGGTACAACAAAAGGCCACAGAAGAGTCTCCCACCTGCAGTTGAGGCAAATTGCTAGCCTGCTGTAGTGATAAAGGCCGTTTGGTTAACTTTTTCTTTTTGTGGCTGGAAGAAGGACTAACCGTGGGAACAGCAATCTGCTCCATGTCAAGCTGAAAATGGTGCCGCTTTCCCAGGGAAGACGAGTAGCAAATGTCGGTAGAACTACCACTGGGGGAAAAAAGTTCACTTTTGGACAGAAAAAAACAGTAAAAAGCACTTAAACACTGAAGCAGTCCCACAATGGAAAAATAAACAATTTCTACACAGAAAACATGTTTTCAGTTAGTTTACACTACTTTTAAAATGACAGAAAAAATAGAGTGCTCTGTTTAAAAGAATGTTTTGGTTGAGAGAGTCTGTTAAAACACACTTCTTACTTTAGTAAAAACATAAGTTTAAGAAAATGGAAGTTTTTTTCCCCCCAAAGGGAACTTATCTGACCAACAAATAAAGCAGAGGTTAACAGTCAATCCTCAAATGCCTCAGAGGAGCGTACCCTTTGGCAGCAGTAAAGCTGTGAAGGGCTTTGCACCCAAAGTTGTCTTAGTCGCAGCTCAAGCTGCCTGAAAGTTTGGCCATGTGGAAGGTGTCCTGAAGCTTTCTGGCTCTTATATCCTTGGCAGGATATAACCCATATAGACGTTCCAATTTCATCACTTAATTAAGAGCTAATCAACAATTAACGATCCTTGGGAACAGGGAGTTAAGAATTGTTAATTGTTGATTAGCACTTAATTACGTGATGAAACTGTGTGGTGGCACGTGTACAAAAAGTTCTGCTTTGGTGCAAAAAGATTATTCCTTGAAGGCAAAAGGCCAAGGTACCAGAAACACCAGTTAGTAATATGTTCCAGCAGACTATTTAGATCAGCTCCTTGGTGGTGTTTGTTTTTATAATCCATTTAGGCAAGACTAGTGCAGCAGCGATCATTACAAAGAACACCTGAATGATTAGAAAGTTGGTTAACCTAGAATTTGCAATTGAAAATGAGGAACTTAAGAGTGCAATGTTTTAATACTGAGTTTAAAGAGACATCTGTGTGAAATGATTGTAGTAATACAATGAAGGAATATAACTTTCTTCAGTGGTGGGTTATAACAACTTGCAAAGGAAGAAAATCTGAAAAGGCTCGTTATAACTGGGGGTCACTGGTAATTATTTGCTGCATGTTAAAATATTGCATATAATGCAAGGTTTGTATGATGCCTCAAAGTTTGGTAACTAAAGCAAGGATTACTTGAAGGAACTCTTAAAATGTAACTGTTTCCAGGAATGATGATATGGTTAACAAAACTGGATGAATGATCACCAGATAACTTAGTCCTACTGTTCAAAACAGGTAAAGACCATGCTCATACTTGTGGTATACTTCTCACTTATTTAACAGCGAGTACTCTTATGTGGTGCCTTCAATTCAATTAGTCACTGCATAAGCTAGGATTTATGTAAAACATTGCTTGCAATCTGATCTGTATGAGGAGTGACTTCAACATTTTTGTCAAAGCCATCTTGCCTCAGGTCACAACGGCAAAAGGTCTCCTAACCATCCCAGGTGTGGTTAACATCAAAGAAAAAAAAACACAGGAGTTCCAAATACTGTTTTAGATCAATCTGAATGACTTGTAATCTGACCAAATAAAGACAGACTGAAAATCTTTACCACTTTCTGAAATATATCTTGACAAGTTGACAGCTTCTAGGCAGCTTCAATCACATCCAAGACTTCCACCAAAAGGTCCAGCAGGATCAAGGGGTCTGATAGAAGAGACAGCCTGGAGGTGTGTTTGATGTGTAGGAGACATTCCGGTCATCAATAAGCAAAGACAGAGAACTTCTCATTCTTCAAATTTTACACAGACGCATGGGATAAGAGGGGAAAGTAGAAAAGTGCAAGAATCATTCCTTCCAAAGAACAGCATTAGAGCGCTCATCAACCATCAGTTCCACTTGCTCAGTCGAACACAATGAAGACTGTGCTCACTTGAGTTAGCACTGGGGAGCATCAAATTCTACCCCAGTGAAAACAGCTAAGCCAGCACCAGAAAGACCTTCTCGGTTTAGTGAAACTCCCCCAAAAGGCCTAAAACTATGGAATGATCCAAGACAGGGCTGCTTCGAGGAAGTTCAGTGATGAGGCTAGCATGCACTTATCATCCAAGTGGAGAAAGTGCAGTTGTGCAATAACTTACCATAACAGTAGACATCCTACTGATCACTGTTGCTGTAGTCTTTACATATGGGTTTTTTTGTCCAATGACAGCCAGCCAGGGTACCAAAGGTTTACCTTCCAGATGATGTACGTCCAACCCGTGATCTCATCTCGTATGCATTAGGGTATATAGGTGGACGTGTACAAGTTCCTCAGACTACTTGCAAGCCAGCAGCCTGAAGACTAATGAAAGTGGAAAGCTGTCTGCTAGGACGGGTGTAGGTCGAAGAGGTAAGCAAATTCTCCCCAAGCAGCCTAGAAGTGACGGTTTACACCACAGAAAGAAAGAATAAAATGGAGCAGAGGAAGAGTAGAGGGGAAGGGGGGGGGCACTGCAATAGTGATCAGTAGGACATCTACTGTTATGGTATGCACTGTCCTGACTGAAATCATTGTTGCGGCATTCTTAACATATGGATGATTCTCAGACCTGGAGGTGGGAGAGAAGAGGAAGGTTTGTTAAAGGGAGCATGAGCTGTCCAGGAGACTGGACACAGACCTAGGAAAGGCAGCCCTGGCTCTCTAAAAGGAATCAAACCTTGTAATGCTTGCTTATGGTGTGTAAAGACCACCAAGTGGCTGCTTTCAAGATGGGCCTAGAATCTACACCCTTGTGGAATGCCCCAGAAGAGGCCACTGTCCTAGTGGAATGTGCTTTTGGGCAGGATGGCAATGCTTTCCCACACTAATAGAAACTGATGGCCTTCGAAATGCAAAATACAACGGTTTGCTTAGAGATGGGCTGGCCCAGTTTGAAATCCATGAAAGAAACAAAAAGTTGGCTAGTTTTTATGACCATTTCTGTTTTGTCCAAGTAGAGCCTTAGCTGCCAGTAGACAATTCTTTACCCTTTATTTTGGGGACTGGAAAAAAGGTAGGCAAATAGATAGCCTGGTTGAGGGACATCTCATTCACTATATTAGGCATGAATGTTGGACTTGCCCAGAGAATCACCCTGTCCCTGTGGAAATGACAAAGGGCATACTAGCCATAAGAGCCTAAAGTTCAGACACACTGCAGGCAGAGGTAAAAGCCAGCAGAAGGATAGGCTTCCAAGGTGCAGAACTTTAAAGTGCCAGAAGATGCTGGCTCGAGAGGAGGCAAAGTAAGTTTTCTCAGCAGAAAGTTGAGATCCCAGAGAAAATAAATTGGTTTCCTTGCTGGCTGAAGATGCAAGACCCCCCCAAGAAAAGTTTGCCCTTCACCCTGGACATGAGAAGATCAAAAGGCAAGCAGACAGATGGACTTTAATGAAAGAGCAGGCCAGACCAGAATGGGACAGTTTGCAGAGGTAATTGAGGACAGAATGGGCATCTGATGAGAATGATTCCTGGCTGTGTTTGAAGCACGAAACTGAAAATCTTTTACACTTAGGTGTATATGATTTTCTGGTGGTAGGTTTTCTGGCTTCCTGTAGAACCTGAACCACCACCTCAGAGAAAAGGTGTCATTTAGGAATTAGAACCCTATCATTATGGAGTGAAACAGAGAGGCTAGACTTGGATGGAGAACAGACTCTGATGTTGAGTGAGATGGTGGATGGTTTATGGGAGGCCAGAATGATATTGCAAACAGGTGAGGAAAGAGCTTCCTGCCTGGCGACTAACAGAAGTGGAGAAACCAAGCAGTCAGCTTGAGAGTGGACAGATTCGGGTGAGTCAACCCTTGGGGGTGAGAAATTAAGTCTGGACGAGTGTCCAGGATCCATGGAGGCTGTAACAGATGAGGCCAGAGGACAGGGAACCACACTTGACGAGGCCAGAATGGGGCAATGAGGATCACCTTGCATCTCAAACCAAGTGGCTTTCTTTAAGAATAGAGGTATCAAGGGAATTGGGGGACAAGTGTAGAGGAGATCTGTGGGCCAATCGTGAGTCAGAGCATCTCTTGGGGACTCCCCCTCCAGGGGGGAAAAAGGGCAAAGTAGCTGCTGCATTTGTTGTTCGAAGGAGAGGCAAAGAGGTGGCAGCAGGGCTGGCCTTATGGGCTGAAAGTTTCTGCCATCACTTTGGGATTGAGAGACCACTCATGTGGAAGGAGAATGCATCTGCTCAATCTGTCCGCAGTCACGTTTGAACTCTATGGGATGTGCATTGCTATAAGAAAGCAGTCGGAAGCTATCGCCCAGTGCCAAATTCTCATGGCCTCTCGACACAGGGGGTAGGAGATTTGGTTCCTCCTTGTTTGTTGATGTACCAGACTACTGACATATTGTCTGACTGAACTGCAATCATTCAGGGAGAATAAGTGGATGTAATGCCTGCAATGCTAACAGTACCGCTCTTAACTCCAGAACATTGCTATGCAGGTTGGCCTCTAAAGCTCAACCATGTGCCTTGGACCGTCTTTCCCTGAAAATTCCCCCCCACCCTATCAGGGAAGCGTCCGTGGTCAGTGGCGTTGGGTTGAGGGGTCTGAAAGGGGCTACTCCAAAGTTCTGTGTCTGGCCTCATCCACCAAAGGAGATCTTGCTTGCAAGAGTTGGTTATGAGCACCTGCGAGTTTAGGGGGTGAAGATTTGCATACCACTGGGACAATAGGAGCCATTGTAACAGTCTCATGTGTAACTTTGCCAGAGGAACTATTGGAATTGGCTGCAGCCATGGACCCCAGAGCCTGGAGAACTTCCCTTGCTGACACCTTCTTTTGACAGAGTATCACACGCACTTGCAATCTTAACCTCTGAAGCCTGTGAGCTGCCAGAAATATCAGGGAGAATCAGGTATTGAAAACTGCCCCTATAAACTCCAGCTGTTGGGTAGGTTCTAAGCTGGATTTCTCCCAGTGTACAGTGATGCCTAGGGACTCCGCTAATGAAAGGTTGTATCAGAGGGCCATAGTCAGAAGATGCTTGGTGGGGGCGGAGAAAAGCCAATCATCTTAATATGGAAACACCTGGAATCCTTGAAGTCTCAGATGAGCTGTCACCACTGCTAGACATTTCGGGAACACTCTGGGGTTGGCAAAAGACTGAATTGCAGGGCTCGGAACTGGTAATGATTGGCTGCTAGCCAGAAGTGAAGGAGACTCCTGGAGCGTTTGTTTATTTTGATATGGTAATACGCATCCAGGAGGTCTATCGAGCACATCCAAATATCCTCCCTTAAAAATGGGAGAATGGATTAAATAGTGACCAAGTGGAACTTGGCTTATACAACTGATTTGTTTAAATGGCCGAGATCCAAAATGGGTCTCTGGTCCCCAGTCTTTTTTGGCACTAAAAAGAATTTTGAGTAAAACCCGGATCCGCACTGGTCTGGAGGGACTGGTTGGATGACTCTTTTTTGACACAGCTTTCTCATCTCTGAAGTCACTTCTTCCCTTTGATTGTGTGGAACATCGGGAAGATTTTTTTTGTAGGTTTTGGATGGGAGGTTAGAGGGATGTAGTAGCCTCTGGAGATTATTCTCTGCACCCATCGATTGTTTGTAATAGAGCGCCAGGCAGTTTGGAGCAGAGAAAAATGAGCCTCGACTGCTTCCAGAGGAAAGCAATTGAGCAACATTTCAGGAGTGTTGATAAGACCATCCAGAGAAGGAATCCCCAGAGTCTTGGTTTTGGGGACCCCCCTCTGCCCCTAAAAGGGCATCTCTCACCATTGGAACCCCCTCCGCCTCTGGGGGAATCCTCCCCATGTGAGTTACAGAAAGGACCCTGAGATTTCTTGTGCCAGATTTTCCCACTCCTCTGGTTCCTGGAAAAAGAAAGTTGAGGTTTTGAAAAACGTAGGCCAATGGCAGAGTCTTTCCATCTTGCACGCACCTGGCCAGTGTGTCCTTCACTTTAGAACCAAATATGGAATATGGTTCAATAGGGGCGTTCAAAAAGGAGGACGTGAAGGAGTCCGTGAGGTCACAGATGCGCATCCAGGCATGAGACTATGCCTGCACCCACAGCTCTAGCCGGCCCTACCGTTGTGTGGGATAGCAGCCTCATAGACTAACTGGAAATAGATTCAAGGGTGGCAAGCTGAGAGGCAACCTTATCCCATGCCTCTTCAGAAACGTGACCCGCGAGGGATCCAGAATGTTCGGTAATCAGATCTCGCTTCCCCAACCTGTCCACAGCCCAGGACTCCCTGTTGGGCAGGTGAACAGCAGGACTTTCTTCCACTACATCCTTTTTAGTGGCCACCGCCACCACCATAGCGTCAAATGGCAAACCTCTGCACCAGTGTGGCTGCTCTTCCGGGGGGGGGGGGATGAATCTTATCAGGTCTCCAGGGAATGGCTTCAATAGGATTCTACCAGGCACACTGCACGATGAGCTGGATTAACTTGTCAGCAGGTGGGGTCACCCAAAAGGTAGAAGGCCGGGAGAGAAAAGCTTGCAGGAATACGGACTCCTCCGAGGAAAGGTTGGAGGGCTTCCAGCCACCCCTCTGTTTTAACATTTCCAGGATGTCTCCATAGGAGACATCATCCGGGGGTGACCGTGGGGACCCCTTCCCCATCAATGTAGTCCATTGTCTTCTGTCAAAGACTCTTCAGGAGAGTCTATGTGCTTCCTCTTGCATGCCTTCTTCTGAGGAGGTTCTTCAGTGGGAATATCTGGGGAACACTCTGGAGGATGGGTACCCAGAACTGGGGTTCCCTTAGGCTTCTCCTCCCGGTGTCCCGGGGAGGTGGCTCATGGTAGCTGTAGCTCAGACGGAGCAGGGTGAAGTTCCAACATTGGAGGAGCACTTCCCAAAGCAAGCACCCTCTCCATCACCCAAAAAGCAGGCCCGCCCAAAGAGGAGTGGGAGCCCGGAACAGAGAAGGACAACCTCGGAACCAGGGTGAGTCTGAGGAAGGGATGGTTCCATCAGAACTGAAAACCAAAGGGGTGGCCTCGAAGCCTTAGTGACTGCCATTGTCGGCGCTGAGGAATGGGGTTCCACAAAGGACATTGGAGCAATGGGCTTCAGAACCAACAGGTCCGAAGGAGGAGTATACATCGAAGTCCTGGGGGAGAGAGAGAGAGAGACCCATGTCCCAGAGGGGGATGAGTCTTTGGAACATTTGGTATCCCTCTGGCTGTCAACAGATGATCCAACAAGTGCACCACATCAAATTCAGATAGACTCCTGGTAGACCTCGTGGACACTCCTGAAGGGGAGTCAGGTCGGTCCAAAAAGGGGCTGTACATTTGACCAAGAACGGATTCAAGGAGGGAGAGTATCGGGTCTGTGGTGTCTGAGCTATTGGCACCGTAGTCTCTAATTTGTAGACAGGTAGCAAAGGAATCAGTGAAGGAGTAAAGGGGCTCAGTGCCGAAGAAGCACTCTGAGTCGATGTCATCGGCTCCAAAGAAATGGCAGGGGTTGGAACTGTTTTCGATATAGTCAAAGGCAAAGTCAGTGCCGTAGCTGTAGCTGAAGGAAAGGTCAGTGCCGTAGCTGTAGCGGAAGGCAAGGTGGATGCCGTAAGCTGGGAGGGTCGGTGCCGAAGGTGGCGATGTCGAGAATCCGGTAATGCCCATGGCTGGAGTCATAGTAGTAATCGGAGCAGAGCTCGGAACAGTAGTAGTTGAAGTAGCAAGTCGATGCTCCGAGGAAGTTTCATGGGCCTTATGTTTATGTATCTTACTCCTATTACCAGCCGGTGAAGAAGGATCAGAATGGGGAAGTTTCTTGTTCTTTATTGAAGGGGCGGAGACCTCTGACACAGAAAAGGCCTCTGAGAAAGGAGAAGCAAGAAGGCCTTTCAAAATCAATTTATTCATTCTTTCATTCAGCATCCGCTGACTGAAACTTTGGCAAATTTGACAAGGGGGTCTAACAGAGAGATGAGAAACCCCCAGACAATAAACACAGTCATCATGAGATTCGCTGTTTGGGAGTTTACCATTGCAATTTAACTAGACTATCAAACAAGGAAAACACCTAGAAAGGCAAGAAAAGGAAAGAAGATGCCAACGATGGTATCAAGAAATATCACAAGGATAAGGAGAGGGCGTACCAATGATAGCAAAAAGAATTACCCAATGGGTAGAGCTAGTTAGGAAAGTTACAATAACTGTAAATGAGTGAAGACAGAAGGGAAATAGATTTAGAGTGTGACTAAATGAGAGAGATATATCCAAATATACATAAAATATAAAGAAAAATGCCACTTAGCTTGAGAGCTACGTGGCAAATGAGATCTGGGGTTACAGGGAGAAGGGCATTGTGGGTAGCAGCTTAGCTCAAGAGTTTTTGGTGTACGCGAGCTTGGTATTAGGCCAACACGGTTCAGAGGGGCTCGGAACCAAACCCATCAGTGATGAATGGAAAGAAGATTAACATCAGATCATCTTTTAAAGGACTCATGGCACTTTTTGCAGACATTAGCAAACACTCCTTTTATTGCTGATAGCTTACTTGTCACAGTGGACATTAAAGATTTGTTTTCAGTGATGCCCCACAATTTGTGGCTTGAACTGTTTCATGAAGTATTACTTGTTGGTACTTAATAATTGTGAAATTACTTTAATTTGCCAATGCACTTAGACTGCTCTTGTTAACAAACTTTGTGTACTATGAGGGTGAATATTTTAACAGCGCAAGGGGGTGGCCAGGAGTGCAACATCAGCTCCACTTTTTGCAAACATGGTTTTATGGCACTGGGAAACTTCTTGGATTTTAGATTCACCTTTTTCTTCCAAGACAGTGTCCTACCTTATGTACCTGGATAATATCTTTATTTTATTGAAAGGGAGCTCTGAGGAATTGGCTGATTTTATTAGGTACACGTCTGACTACACAGAATTTTTGGAATTTAGCTACCAGAAAAACAATCACTTTATTATCTGGATATCACCTTATAAAAGACTTTGGATCATAGAAAGTATAAATCTAACATTTACCATAAGGATACCTTTTCAAATGCTTACCTGCATTTTGATAGTCAACACCCCTGCTAGTAGAAGAAGAATTTGGTTAAGGGGCAGTATATCAGATTAAGCAGGTTAATATCGGACAATGACTTTTTTTGAGGAGATGGTCACACTTGGTAGTATGGATTAAGGCTAGAGGGTATCCTCAGAATCTACTTGATTCACAGACTTGGATTACAGAGGGTAGGAATACCCACTATGCTCCCCTTTTTTGCATTCAAAAAGTAGGGTACATGACGCTGAGATGCCTAAGGCAATGGGAAACCTATCACAGGCATTTGAGATGGAGTATAATAGAGAGATGTACTCTTTAAAATGTTCCATTAGCACTCATTGGTACTGTATTTGGCACATTAGGTATGTTGCAGCAGCTGGGTGAGAAACCAAGGTTTGTGTGCAAGCATAGTAGTAACCTAAAGGCTATTTTTGAGAGGAGCAGTTGCATGGAAGGTACTAACATTACAAATCTGGGTATGAAACAAAGTGGTGCCTGCAGATAATGTAGGTACATACTTGAAGGATGACATTTTTCTGTCTCAGGGTATCCCAAGTTAATTTCAGTTAGGGGGGGGGGAGTTACAACTGTGAAACAAATGGGGTAGTGTACATAGCCTTTTATGCCATCTGCCTGGCATTTTATGTTGGGAAAACGATTGGCCCTTTAAAAGCTAGAATATATCAGCATGTTTATAATATCAGTAATGCCAACACAACTAATTGCATTTACTGTCTTAGAAAAGGTCTCCATTCCTAGAAGAGGGAGGAATTGGAACTTTTGGTTGAGCAAAGAGCATTATTGGCAGGCTTTCCTCAATCCAAGTGTTCTATCTGTTTTGAACAAAGTGATTACAATCAAACCTATTTTAAGAAGCAAAGCAGCATTTCTATGAATTTTTTTTAAATATTGTTTTTAATATATTTACTATACTTTTTAGCACAAAGTATTTCCTTTAATTATCTGCTACTTAGTCTTTTATACAAGTTTTTTTTTTCAACCTGTATATATGCATTTTCTACCATGTTCATGTTTTGGTAGTCAATGATTTTTAGCTTTTTATTCTGCATGCATACTGTTGTTATAAATAGATGCTTTTATGTGAGTCTCTCTTTAAACAGATTCACTGTTTTTGGTGCCTTTTCATGTTTAAAAAGGAAGTGAAGCAGGTGTGTGATTAGTTTCTGATGAAGTTCATACTTTACTGAGCAAAAGTGCTTAAACTTTTAAAATTGAGGTCTGTGACTACTGGAGAAGTGTTCTGATCTTGGAGTTTCCTAAATACTAAGCATTTCCGGGGGGAGACAGAAGAAAATGCAGGTTCCTGAGGATCTTTCAAGGCCGAATGTTTCTCAAAATGGGTTTTTAGACAAGAGAGGACCATTATTCCAACTGCCTCTGAGTCACAAACTTTAGTATCATAAAAAAACAGTCTTCTACACCACATTTGAGAAGGAAGACTTACTCCCACAGTTCCTCCCAGGGAAGACTTGCAATCCAAATGCATGAAAGGTGTGCACAAAATAATTACCAGGTGCTGGATTTCACGCAAGCATTCAGCGGTACTCCCGAAGGTACAAGCCAGAAGTATTGACTGGTGGCAAGAGGCCTGCATAGGGCACTGCATGGCCATCATGCAGTTTCCCCTAAGAGTGCATTCTCATACATGTAAGGTATACTGCCAGAAAAAGTCAGTGTCTCTGATGTCACTCTTGGCTTTAGCCTCACTAGAAATGGAAGCTACAGGAATCTTTTCAGCTTCACCACCAAGCTGTTTGTGGCCTGGAGGAATATGAAACAGAGACAGACTCCCAAATTATGAACCCAACCAAACCCAACCACCTAGCTATGGGAATCAAGAGCCTACTCTGTTACTCCAGATGCTAAGAATATAAGAAGGGTCTTTAACTTCATATTAATTAACACCAAAGGTGGAAACCCATGCTATATTCTTTTGATCACTCTCAACATTATCAGCGGATGATGGGCAAAGCTCAATCTCTCACTAGCAGACAGATAGCAGATAATGTACAAAGAAATGTTGATGACTTTTTAGCCAGCTTAGAGCAGCTGTTTTTAAGAAATGCATGCCCTCCAGGTCCCCTACTGTCTTCTTGCAAACCTGACAATCACCAACCCCAGCAACCCTCAAAGGTTTTTAACTTATATCAGCTCCTCCTAGTGGATAGGTGGAAGAGCTGGCACATCTACACACCACAGTCTCAATTCAAGACAAATACACAGTGCTGCTAAGGATCCTGGCCAATAAGCATGAGCCAACAATTCGAAGGACACTTAAAACATTTCTGAAGCTTTTGACACTGAAATCAGCAACTTTACAATGTTTAACACTAGGATTAAGATCCAAATTACTCAAGCAAATGAAAATAATGCAGGAGCACTATAGTTGGATACAGCTAAGGGCGCAGTGTTAATGCATGCACCTACAGAGATGCATATATTACCCAAGTGATGGAGCCAAAGTGCAAGCATTCTATGCTGAACTTAGAATCAAATGGAAAAAATCCTTACAGTGGCCCATGGCTTACTGCAGAGAAACTTCAAAACTGAACTACTGTCAGGCTAGAAAACGGTCGGAAGGAATTAAAGCGTAAATGAACAGTTCTGGTTCTAAAATAGTACTAAGCTTAAAAGTAGGCACTAAAAATCAGCCACACAGAATACAAAAAGTGAATAACTTCATAAAGACTACATGAGGATGGTACAGTCTGAAATGAAAGAAGACTAGTTCAGCAAAACATGCAGGTTAAATACTCTCCTCCAGATGTTAACAAACCATGTAATACTTCTATTCGTCAACTCCTGATATCTGGTAGTTGAAGTATATACTGCAGTGAAAGTGATTCCATACCACAACTCCATCAAGTCAAACTGCTAAACACTAGCATTGTGAAAGCGGGAGAGAAAACAATAAAAATTCTCTGATTTAACAGATGAAAATAACCAAATGGCTCTTTACTTCCTACCCTACTGCATCTGGATTATACTCTCCATTACAATTCTGGCATGGAAGAAATGCCTTACTTGAATATTACTCCTCATACAGATCAGGAGAATGATGTAGAATGTTACACAAAAGGAATACACAGAAGTGGCATGGATGGAAAAATTGTCAATTCTCTAAGTCCAGCAACAAAGTGAGGGCCAGAATGGCTTAGGAATAGAGAGGACAGCTGTAAAGCAACTGCACTGAACAAATCTGCAAAAACGATCTGCCAAGTTATTCTGCTGAAGTAAACATGCTAAAATGTTAAGCAGGTGCTTGTCAGTCTGCTCTCTTACCAAGCCTGGCTTCCACAGGATTAATTACATGAGGCAAGCTATAAGCATTCAAATTGTAGCTCCCAGTTTTCTTGTCGAATCGAGGCACAACACCTAGGATGGCATAATACAGAATCTGCAAAGGAAAAAAGTTACTAAAGCAAGCTGCATTAGCCACAAAATAGCAAATAAGTACTTAAGCACATCTTCACAATGGACTCTCAACCTAAAACAAATATACAGTCCTGGTAAACACGAGCCAGCAACTTCTAGGACATCCCAAATATTTCTGAAGCTTTTTACACGGATAAGTGTGGCAACCTGAAAAACATCTACAAGGAAGTAATCTGTGCAGCAAGTCCTTAGAATCTGATTGGAATGCTAGAGTTGGTATACCTCAGGGCTTAGTACTCCACCCCATGAATCCTTGCTATTCTTGTTTTTCATAAATTTATGAAATCACTCCAATGGTGCATGCTCCGTGCTGCATGCGGATATCATCACATTTTTTAGTAGAAGCAAACATGTCTTGGAGAAATGAACTAACAGCCAAACCAACTCTGATGACCTGCAGGACTAACTAAGCTTACTCAGAACTCCTGCACAATGCATGAAAAAAACAACAACAAAAAATTACTCAGGCAGAAACAAATGATCCACTCCATAACAGACCAACAGAAAAGATGGTTCAATAATTCAGAGCACCTTGTTCAAATATCTTGATGTTACAGCAGTGTGCCTCTAACGGCTGCCTCAACTGGTAGTAAAAGAAAATTCCTTCAGTAAGATTACTCCATCTACTTGGGATCTATTGCCTCAACATATAGGAAATAAAGCTGCATAATTTAAAAGGTAGCTATGTGACCACCCACCTACATTTTACAAATACTGCTAAAAAGACAGTCATACCCCTTGCTATCAAGAGGTCGATTTACCTAGAATCAATTTACTAATGCCTTATTTCAATGCTAAGTTGCTGTTACTGTTAGATTCCTACTATATGCTTTATACTGCTTTTCCTGCATCTTGTTATATCTTCAATTTAATCTTAAATAAAAATCACAGTAAGTTCCGCTGTTATTGTTAAAATGTACTTTTGGGTTGACACCCATTCAGGATTAAAACAAAAAGCACACTTTAAAACATACAAAACACTAGCAGACTTATCTGAGATTAAACACATTTGTCTAGATGTGAGGAAGCCTGATATTTTTGAAAAGCCAAGCTAAGGGTCTAGCTCTGCACTCAAAGCCCATTAAGAGCCAAACCAGCAAAGAAACATGGATAGGGAAAGTAATAAATGCAATATACATGTTTATGAACTGTTATGAAAATATTAGAGTAAAAGGATAGGCTACAAAAACAGATTTTCATTCTATTCTTAGGAGTTTAGTGTAGCACTATATTGGATTTGACCCCATCACATCACTTGTCAAAATTTTGGCATGGTAACTATAGTATGTTGCAAATGAAAATGGAAACACTTTTTTCTTGGCAAAATACAGACATGTGAAGTTGTTCGATCTCGCCATTTGTTCTTACCCACGGGTTCGGAGCTGAAGCCTCGGCTCCAAGTCGGCCACATTCCAAGCTCTGCATCTAAGAGAAGCTCGAGGCACAGTCCCTATCCCCTGCTGCTACCCCTCAGATCTAGTTTGCAGCTGCAAAGGTCTCGTCGAGTGAGAGCTCGGGCCAATATACTTGATATTTTTTTCTTAATATATATATATATATATATATATATATATACACACACACATACAGTATCTAGTTTAAATTTCTTAGATTGTTGAATTTTTTTATTAGACTAGCATAGTGTTAATATAGTACAGTTTGTGCGCGTGTGTGTGGTTAAATTAACGTTAGCTTGTCTGGGAGTGACTGCCCCTAGGCCTTAGGCCATTTTTCCCTTTTTTCTGTCAGGGCTCTGTCAGAAACTGTTACTACTAATCCCTAGTTAATAGATAGTTTTCTTGTTAGCTGTGTGTTTTAGTGACAAGTACACTTTACATTTTTCTTACATACATATATACACATATATATATATATATAGCCTAATATACTTAGAGTGCTGTAGTTTATTATTAGGATTAGTGTGGTGTGCTTTATATATATACAGTTGCATTTGCCTTTTCTTCTGTTTAAAAATGTCAGAAAAAGCCAAATCAGACTTTAAACGTTGCCAGTGTGGACAGAAAATGTCCATAACTGACAACCATGTTTCCTGCGTCTACTGTCTGGGTCCTCTTCATCTTCAAGAAGATTTTTCCATCTGCCACTCATTCAGTGGCAGAGTGATGATGTAGAGACGCAGGAAACTGGTTGAGAGAGGTCTCCTAAAGCCGGAGTTTCAGGAGGCATTGGACAAGGTAGACCAGTCATCGAAGTCTTCGAAGGGGTTGAAGTCTTCGAAGGTATCGGAGCCCAGGTCATCGTCTCAGAGTACATCTTCACAGATTCGGTTGCTGGCTCCACAGACCTTGGAGCCGAGCACCGAGATACTGCCTCGAGTCGAGGTCCAGGTCTTGGAGCCAGTATCAGAGGTACCCCCTTCATCGATCCTTCGCTTGGTGACCTCTTCGGCCCCTTCAACCCGTTCCTCCAGACTGTCTGACACCAATGTGGATCGAGTGGTGCAGAAACTGATGGAGAACACGGCCTTATCCAAACTGATTGCGATTTCGTCCCAGTTGGTTTCGAAGCTCGAGACCCTTCCTGTCCCATCTCTTGATCCTCCTTCGAGACCCGTCGAGTCATCAGAGCAGGGAGTCGAGGATCTGATTATCGTTGATCCACTGGGGCCGAAGCCTTCCTTAGTGCTTTCGGCTCCACTGACCTCGACACCCTCGGTACCCTTCAAGGGGTCTCGGAGCTGACAATCTCTCCTCGGTTCTTGGGGGGGGGGTCAAACCGAACTTTCAGTTCCGACTCTTCCCCTCGGTGCCTCGGAGCAGATTAGTTCGGCTCCGTCCTCTGGATCAGAGCCCGTGGTTCCGGGCCCGGGGAGGCTACCGTCTTCTTCGGAACCGGTGGAACCCTCAGCCCAGGGCTCCGGTGCCTTCGAGGCCATGAGGAAGGTCTTGTCTGGTAAGACTTTCACATCATCAGATTCTTCTTCTCCCTCCCCAAAGGGTCCATGTTCTGTCTCTGCACCACTGGTCCCCAAGCGTAGAGACCAAAAGCCTCAGTCAACCCCAGAGGGTGAACCCTGCTCCTCGGAAGCTTCACCAGATGCCCCCTCTGATGATGTCCCGATGAAGAGGTTGTGCAAGAGGAGGCACATTGATTCCCCACAGGAATCTCTGACATCGGATACAGACTTGGATGAGTCAGAGGGGTCCCCACGGTCCTCCTCGGAGGATGTCTCGTTCGCAGACATCCTTGAAATTCTCAAGCAGAGGGGTGACTGGCAGTCCCTTGCCCCCACCGAGGACGAGTCGGTGTTACTGAAGGCTTTTGGGACTCAACCTTCCACCTCCTGGGTAACTCCGCCCTTCGACGAGTTAATCGATTTAATAGCTCGAAGGGCGTGGGAGTCCCTTGACACAGTGGAACCAGTCCCTCGGAGGCCCAATAAGTACATCACTGCCCCACAGGATAAGGCGTACCTCACCAAGGGAGTCCCAGTTGACGCTATGGTGGTGGTGGCGGCGGCGGCCACCAAGAAGGAAATGTCTGAAGCATCTTCCTCTGTTCATCCTCCTAATAAGGACTCCAGGACGATGGACAGGTATGGGAAGCACATTTTTTGTTCAGCGACGTTTTCCATGCGATCACTGAACGACCTCACTCATTTTACCCGTCTTCAGAGAGATCTCCTCAAGGAGTTGGGAGATGCTCTTCAGGGTACCACAGATGCTGCAGTCTCAGACAAGGTGACAGCACAGCTCAATACCCTAAACTCTATAGTGAACTCATCCATGTGGCTCATTTCTTATGCAGCCGAAGGATCGAGTATGGCTGCAGCTTCAGCGATCGCTATGAGGAGACAATCCTGGATGCGCCTATGCTCCTTTGCGGAAGCCTTTAAGTTATCCTTTACTAATGCCCCTTTTGATGGCTCCTCCTTGTTTGGGCCCAAAGTGAAGGAGACGCTCACTAGGTGTGAGCAGTAGGGGTCCATTTTTCTGCCCCTTCTAGACCATACCCCAAAGGGCAAAGAGGTGGAAAAATGTGGTTCCGGAAGACTCAGGGAGCTTTCCAATCCACACCTAGTGAAACCCCCTCCAGAGGCAGAGGAGGGGGAAGGAATGGAAGACGCGGCCCAGGTGGCAGAGGGGGTTTGCAGAACCAGGGTGACAGGGATAGCTTCCCTGGCAAGCCCTTCCAGCACTCCTGAGTGGAGGCCCGGATGTCCTGCTCTGGAGGCAGTCGGGGGTCGCTTGGCTTTATACCTAGAGGTCTGGCTAAATCTCACTTCAGATTCCTGGGTAAAAAGCATAATAACCAGAGGATACAATATCCCTTTCTTAAACAACCCTCCTATCCAAAAAAGATTCCCAGATGTTCCACCCAATCTGAGGGATCAGGCAGCCATAGAAATACGAAGGCTGTTAGAAAAAAAAGAGTCATCCAGCCAGTCCCGGCAGACCAAACAGGATCCGGAACTTACTCAAGGTTCTTTTTAGTTCCAAAGAAAACAGGGGACTGGAGGCCATTACTGGACCACAGCAAACTCAATACCTTCGTGAAGAAGGAAAAATTCTGGATGGTCACGCTACAATCGATCCTTCCATTTCTTCAAACGAACGATTGGATGTGCTCTATAGATCTCAAGGATGCGTACTACCACATCAAAATGGCCAGGCCATCCAGAGATCACCTGCACTTCTGGCTGGGAGCCAGTCATTTTCAGTTTTGAGCTCTGCCCCTTGGCCTCACCTCAGCCCCCAGGGTGTTCACCAAGTGCATGGCAGTAGTGGTGTCCCACCTGAGATGACCAGGATTCCAGGTGTTTCCATACTTAGACTGGCTCCTAACCGCCACCACCAGGCATCACCTATTGCAAGCCAGGGACTATACAATCAATCTCTGTTCCCACTTAGGCATAACTCTAAACTTTGGAAAAACTGTCTTATCGCCCTCACAGCATATATCATTCATAGGAGCGGAATTAGACACTACCTTATCCCTGATCAGACTTCCCCAGTCAAGAGTCTCAACCCTGAGGGAACACGTTTCTATTCTCCTAGAAAACAAGAGAGTCCCAGCCGCACAGGTTTTGAAAGTTTTAGGTATGATGGCAGCAGCCCTTATTGCGGTCCCCCTAGGGAGAATGCACATGAGGATTCTCCAATGGCTACTCTTCACGCAGTGGTCTTACCAACAGCTACCATTGTCGCACAACATCCTACTCATGGAATCTTGCCAACGGGACCTTCGTTGGTGGATGAACAGTCAGGAACTTATGATAGGCCACCCGTTTGTTCTTCCTCCCCCTTTAGCCACAGTGACCATGGACGCTTCCCTGATAGGGTGGGGGGACTTTTTCAGGGGAGAACAGTTCAAGGCGAGTGGTCGGAAATGGAGTACAAACTGCACATCAATGTCCTAGAATTAAGAGCAGTGTTCCTAGCGTTGCAACACTTTCACGACTACTTAACTCAGGGAACAGTTGCAATTCAGACAGACATGTCAGTGGTCTGGTATATAAACAAGCAAGGAGGAACCAGGTCTTACCCCTTATGCAGACAGGCCCTGAGGATCTGGCAATGGGCTGTGTCCACCGAAAGCTTTCTCATAGCAACGCACATCCCTGGGACATCCAACGTAATAGCAGACAGGTTGAGCAGAGCCGTCCTGCTGCCTCACGAGTGGTCCCTCAAAAATCAAG
This sequence comes from Protopterus annectens, assembly GCF_019279795.1. Lineage (NCBI taxonomy): Eukaryota > Metazoa > Chordata > Ceratodontiformes > Protopteridae > Protopterus > Protopterus annectens. The sequence continues at coordinate 707,866,812 of NC_056747.1, read as the reverse complement.
GAGCGGAGAGAATTTTCGGCAGATGGGGCCAGCCTTGCTGCGACCTTTTTGCTTCCCCCTTGAATGCCAAATGCAGAAGCTATTTCGCCCTATTTCCCCCTCCGGGGGGCACCCCCAGGGACGCACTTGTACATGATTGGCCCCTGGGTCTCCTATATGCCTTCCCCCCTGTTCCACTAATCTCGAGATTCCTGCAAAAAGCCAAAGGTCTGGAAAGGATGATCATCTTGATAGCACCATTCTGGCCTCAACAAATCTGGTTCCCCTTCCTCCAAGCTCACCAAATAGAGGAACCTTGGACTCTGGCCCAGTGCCAGACCTGCTGACCCACTCGTCAGGAGTTCTTCATCCCTCTCTCTCGTCCTTCAAACTGACAGCATGGCTGCTTCACTTCCCAGCTTAGCCAGGTCGGATCTTTTATCTCCAGCAGTACAACATATTCTGATTTCTTCCCACAAACTCTCCACTAGAAAATTGTATAAGAGCAAGTGGAAACGTTTCGCATGTTGGGCCTCCAAACAAGGTTTAGATCCCTTGGTTGCTCCTATTCACAAGATCCTAGAATTTCTATCTACTCTTTTTCACCAGGGGGTTTCAACATCCACCATAAGGGTACAGCTGGCTGCCATATCTAATTTTCATGTGGGAGAAGGAGGCGCGACAGTTATGTCGCACAGGCTTTGTAGGGCTTTCATGAAGGGAACTTTTCATCTCTGACCACCTATTCGGAGCCCAGTCTTTCCTTGGAATTTAAACCTGATGCTATCCCAACTCATGCTATCACCATGTCCACTGAAATACCTTTCTTGGAAAACCCTATTTCTGGTGGCAATCACCTCGGCCCGCAGAGTTTTGGAGCTGCAGGCACTGTCAATTAGACCACCATATCTGATATTTCACCCAGACAGGGTCACCTTACGTACTAATCCATCTTTTCTGCCAAAAGTCTGCTCAGAATCGAATCTTAATCAATCCATAGAGCTTCCCACCTTTTTCAAAAACCATACCAATAAGCTGGAATACATGCTTCACAAATTGGGACGTGCATAGACAACTGAGATTTTACATGGACAGAACAAAAGAATTCAGGAAATCAGACCAACTATTTGTGTCTCATGCAGATAGTAAGAAAGAACTTGCAGTCACAAAAATCACGCTATCCAAATGGCTCTCAGACTGCATAAACTTTGTTTATTCATCTTCAAATCAGCCTACTCCCCTCAAAATTAAAGCTCACTCTACTAGAGCCGTTTCTACTTCTCTGGCTCATGCGGCTCACTTACCTATAGATACCATTTGCGCTGCAGCTACCTGGGCCAATCCTCATACATTTATTACTCATTACAAAGTGGACAGGGCCTCCAGGGACAGGGCTTCCTTTGGTTCCACTGTTCTCAGGAATGTTCTCCCGTGAGCCACCCAGGGTTAGGGTGCTGGGGACGCTACCTGTGGGTAATAACAAACAGCGAGATCGAACAACTTCACATAAAGAAGTTATGTTCTTACCATAACGTTCCATGTGAGTTGTTCATCTCGCCTTTGTTCTTACCTTCCCGCCCTCCTTCCCCCCTCCATGTTCTGGAGGAACAGGTACGACTCGTGACTGGTCATCTCCTCATGGTTCCCTGTGACTGCCTGTGCCCATGTATGCATGCGTAGTCAGACAGGTATAACATAGTTGCCTGTATTTATCTTTACCTTCTAGGTATATACGTGTATAGGTATTTTTGGTGCGTATGCATGTGTAGGCAGGTATATATGTTGTTACCTGGTTTCATTGCAAACTAGATCTGAGGGGTAGCAGCAGGGGATCATGGGATAGGGACTGTGCCTCGAGCTTCTCTTAGACGCAGAGCTTGGAATGTGGCCGATTCGGAGCAGAGGGTTTGGCTCCGAACCTGTGGGTAAGAACAAAGGCAAGATGAACAACTCACATGGAACGTTATGGTAAGAAATTACCTTCTTTTTTTATGCTTCTGATGTAAATTTATTCTAGGTCATTGCTGTACTCTGCTTTCACAGAAGAAGTCCAGTGTAGTACCCAGAATGAAAATAAAACATGCCACTGGGGCCTTATCTTTGAAAGGTCATAGGGCTCCCCTTTGAGATTTCATTATGAAACATTCAGGTAATAGAGTGATAGCTCCCCAAGTGAGACTATCAGAGAGAATTCTAATATACTGATACAACATGCATTAAGAATGCCAGTTTAATCCCGATTTACATGGCATAGATTGTCTTTGTAAGTACGAAAATGTATTCTTCACTTTATACACTGTAAAAGGAATACTGCCTTGACTGGGAAAAAAATATTTTGCTTCTGGTCTAATGAGGTCTTACTGCACATATATTCTGGACATCAGTTCTAGCCAGCCTTACAAGCAGTGGTCAAACAACCAGACAGGCATTAAGTATACTGCCACTGGGTGACAATTAAAGCTCTCTGAAATGCTGGGTTTGTTAACGTTACACCACATATTTTATGTCACTTTCCCCAAGGGAGTTTACATAAAAAACATCAGAGCTTTCTAATAACAAACCTGGGTACAAACACAAACTTGCCTAGTGGAATGTGCCCTTTATGAGAAGGTACAACACTTTAAAGTGGGAAGTTACGATATAACATGTTGCTCTTTGACAGACATTGCCCCTCATGATCAGCTGCCTATCAGGGGCTAGGATCTGCCAGATCATGCACACACTTAGGTTGTATAAAAAGTGAAAGTATGACTCTATCATAGTTTGTGTGTGTAAAATGACCAGACACATGCCTTCTTGGACTAGACAGAAACATGATGGAGCTCTCGGACAGTGTCTCCCAAGCTGGTACAAGCCTAGCACTGTGCAGCATTCTACTGTCTTCAAGGATAATGCCACAATATGAACAAAAAATAACTGACTTTAATAATTGGCTTAATTTTTATCATTTGAAGGGGATACAATATCTGTCAGCCTGGGAAGATATGGTTAACATACAATGCTGCTTTTCTAGGGATGGCTTGCACCTGTCCCGTCCAGGTTTTTAAATAATGGCTAAAACTTTGTCCACCCCCCAGTGTCCTTTTTGAGGTACTGCCAACCTGCAACCTGATAAGCCTTTCAACATAGCAAAACCAACCTAAGAAAATCTAAAGATTGCAAACTATGTACCAAACACATGAATTGGTTTAGCAATACACATATTTATGAGATCATGCTAGGAGTGCAGGTTAAAAAGGATGCTGTTATGGCAGCTAAGGATATGTAAGACGAGACCAAGAAAAAGGTAATACAAAAACTAAGAAATTGGAAGCTCTTGCCTGTGGATATTGATAGCAAGATACAACCAGTAGAAAGTTTTAGTCCCTTTACTTTTATACAGAGGTTAGGCCTATTTTTATCAACAGGAGAAGTTGTGGATGGTAATTAATAGTAGAAGGATTCTGAGATGGGAAAAGGACAAGAGTCAAGTGGGATAAGTTGATCATTCCAATAGAACAAGGAAGTTTAGGATTACTTGATTTGATGGGATATTTTAGAGACACACAGTTAAGGCTCTTGTATATAACACAAGCAGAAAGCTGAAATTCAAAGTGGAAAGGGATAATGAAGCAGGGGGAATGCGAAGAAACAAGGAAATAGTGGGATTTTGGATGCAGATCCTTAAGGAGAATAAAAGTCATACAGAATGATATATTCATAAAGTAGCAGAAAGTATTCCAAGAACTAAGCCAACCCAGAAATGAAGGAAAAGATTCTGTCAATGGGGATGACTGCAAATAGAGGTACAGAGAACAGGCAAGAGGGGCTGGAATTTACTGGAGGAAGCTAGCAAAGGAACCAAGGTACTAGGAACAAAAAATTAGAGAGGGAAAGGTAAGTGAATGGGAAGAGGTCAAGAAGACATTTGGACTTTAGGTTAGACATTGCCTTCCCTATCACAGATTAATATCAGAGTTTAAGCAAAGAGAAAGGGAAAACGAAATCGTAAGTGAAAGACCTACACTGGTTGAGTTTTTAATTGAATCTAGAACTGAAACTGATGTTAAAAAGGGAGAATTAGTAGGGTATATAAAATATTGCATGATAACGACATGAATCAGAGGAGGTCAGAAAAAATTGGGAAGAGAAACTAGATAATTCACAAAGAAGCAATAAGAAGACATATATATGGCTCCCCATTATGCAACAAAGTCTAGAATATTTAGAATTTTTGCATAGGTACTTTTATACCCCAAGCAGACTACAAATAATTTTTCCTCAGGTAGATGACAAATGCTGGAGGTGCAATGGAGAAGAAAAAGGTACCTGGGGGAATATGTTTTTGGAGTATAATCAGTTGGCAGACTTTAAAAATTCTCTACAGAGTACTCTGTCAGGAGAACTGGACGAGCAAATGAATGTAACAAAGGAATAATCTTAATTGCCTGCAAGCAACATTGTCCGACAGGGTGTGTGTTACTATGTAATTAACACCCCGCCCAGCTGTGTTATGAGGTGAAATGGGTTCTTAAGAAAAGGGTAGGGGTAAATTACATAAAAAATGGAAATTGTCAAAATACATGCAGATAAGGTTTAAGAGAGTGCAAGAAATTAACAATTTATGCAGTGTTGGACTGATTATAATGTATAGAAGATTATATGTGATGCATATTTGTAAATGTGAACTTAATACGGTTTGATTACTTTTCTATAAATGTAAATTTGCCTGTGTCACAAGAGATAAATCAATAGCTCTATATAAAAAAATATCTAAAAGTGCTACTGTTCAATGCCAGGAGTCTAAACAAGAAACTCCATTCCCAGCAAGCTCTCGACACCTTGGTGAATTCAGATATTTGTGCAGTTACTGAGACAAAATTTAATTTAAAGCCACAGAGAGCACTCTGACATTTCAGGGGTATAATGACTTTCACACATTTAGATCAGCTACTGTACAAGAAGGGAGAAAAAGGTGGAGCTGTCTTAATTTACATAAAAAACAAAATACACCAATGCCTAACAAACAGACTTGACCTTCATATCCAAATTACAATACACAAAGTCCCATACCACATTTTTGCAAGCTAGAGCTCCCCCTCTACAACCTAGGAAACCTATACCCATACTTAAATGGACTAAAGACACTTTCCATTACACCCAGCCCATTTTCATACCCTCTAAAAACTAGGAATCATATATGACCTCAAACATACAGGCCCAGAGATTCTTAGACTTTGTAAATACAAACATCCTGAAGCAGCAAGTACCAACTAGAGGTGCTATCAGCCTTGACCTGGCCCTCAAACATGGGAAAATGTTGCACCCTCCCTACTGTAATTTCCTCGCTTGTCAGGTCAGACCATAAAGCTTTCTTCTTTGAAATTAAAAGAAAATCCAGGATCCCAGCTAACCTTGGAACTTTTAGGAATTATTCTAATAAACTTCCTGCTATTACGTGACACCTTTGTAAAATTTCAAGCCCCCTCCCACACCCTGAAAACACCACTGCCTATGCAGAATTGTTGATAGTAACCCTGTACAATCATGTCAAGGGTGGTAAAGGACAACTGTGCTTTTCTGGAATAAGCACAGAACAAAAAATAAAAAAGAACAAGCCACCCTGGTGGAATTTCAACAGCAATAGGTTGTATAACAAAAGAGAAAATAAAGACAAAAAATTAAGAAGTGTAATACCCAGCAAGGTAAAAACTACCTCATCAATTTAAACAAGCAATTCGGGGGGGGGGGGGGTTAATCAACTCTACCAATGCCAAATTTGAGGTAAAAATGGCTTCCTAAGCCAAAGGCAAATCACAAGGCATTCTTCATCTAGGTCCGGAATCTCAACGGCAATGAACTACAATCTGCTGAACTTACTGTAAATGAAGCCACCTATACAGAGCCAGATGTATCAAACCTACTGGCTGACAAATTCAGCTCCAGTCCCCCCCCCCAGACAACCTTACATGAAATACCCTCACCCATAACTTCCTCAACTATCACTAGGGAACAGGTCTCAATGCACTTTCCAAGGCCAAACATACTTCAATTGATGTGGCCCGATAACATCCAAGGATGCATCCTTAATGGAATGAAACATGACCTACCAAGCCCAATAGAATCACTATTTAACCACAGGTTCCATACCAAGTGAATGGATAACTATCATCCCCTCTGCACAAGGATGGGTAATCTACAGCCCTAGGTAACTACAAAACAAACGTTTGATTAGTCTCGTATGCAAAGCCATAGAAAAAAATTATCATTTAAATGATAAAAAATTACACTGGAACCCTTCAGACACTAGATCTAGTCCAGTTAAGTTTTGTCAAAAGCAGGTCATTCCTACTCAATCGGGTCAGGTCAGCAAAGCAACAGACAAGGAAAAACTGCACAGACTGCCTACCTTGACCTGGTCAAACCATATGACAATACCCCACTTCAGCATTGTAGACAAACTCACAAAATTAGATATAACCCCCTATCTTACCCACTGGGCAGCTAGCTGGCTCACAGATAGAACACAAGAAGTTAGGATAGGGGAGTCTACCTCCACAAAAAGGCCAGTCACTAGCAGAGTCATTCAAGGGTCAGTGCTGGGGCAGCTCCTTGTTTGCATCTACTTCTATTGAGTCAAGGGCATCTGTCTGACCAAGTTTGTAGACAAGTGCAAGAGAGGCACAGTTATAGAACTTCCCAGTGAGACAAATATTGCCCAAGAAGGTCTGTCACAGACTAATAACTGGTAACAGAGGTACAGTCTAAAACTCAATGGAAAGAAATGCATAACAGCATACTTTGGGAAGACAGTTACCCCTGGAAACTACTACATTGACAATACACCCCTAACAGCAGATCCAGTGGTCAGGCATTTGGGAACATATGTAGATAGTAACTTGACCTTTGACAATCATGTGTGTATGGTAGCAAGGTAATCATTCTATACTGCACAACTTGAAAGCATGGGTATGGAGGTCCAATGATGTCATTGTTTCATTGTACTGGTTCCTTACCAGACCAATCATTAAGTACAGCATTGCTTTGGTATGTACCTGACCAGGCATATGCAACAACTGGAATATCCACACAGTCTCCACACAAAGAACAGATCGCTTAAACATGTCCTGCTTGACCTCAAAGCCCTATCCCTGCATTCTGTCTCCTACAAATTAAGAGGCAATCTATGCCTGGCCTATATACAATTGTAACAATAACATTAATAATGTTTATCTGTTAACTGGGTAAGCTCATTGGACGCATTTCCTTTTTACAGATAACTGGGAAGCAATGCCTGGTTAAGTGACTTGCTCAAGGTCACAGAATAGGCAAATAAGTGTTGAGGGAATCAACCCTCTACCACAGGAACTACAACTCACAGTCTTAACCCTATTCGCCAGCTGAGATCCTGCTGTGATGGACCTGTTGCACATCTGCAAAACAAACCGCATCAGAATTAACCGATCTAGGGACCTAAACCTCATCTTCAACATAAATACGACATGTTGAAGGGAGAAGGTGGTGTCTCAAGGTCTACTCCTTCTCTGGAACAAGCTTCTCATCCAGGTGAAGTAGAGTTTTTCTTCACCCCAATTCAAATGTAATGTGGACCAGTGGATGAGGAATCAGAAATTTATCCCTGGTCTACCACCTATGTTTCTAGTAGACAGAGGCAGGCAGCCTATAAATGCTTGACCACTGGTGCCTATACCCCTTATAACAACCTTACGGTATCAATACTTGTCAGATAATTTTGGGAAAAGTGGCTAGGCTTAAGAAGTCCTCCTGGGATCAGTAGCCTAGTCATCACGTATGCCCTTCAATCAAACTACAACAGTGATTATTCAAAATTCTGTAACTGCTCACTGTTTTCATACACTGTCTCCCACCAAAAAAAGCCACATTCTGTACACATCTAAAGTTTCCTCGAGAAGTAAATGAAATATTCCCCGAGCTATGTTTGTTTCAGTTAGACATACACACACTGCCGGCTAACAAGCTACAACACTTTTGTCAGTGATTATACAATTATCTTGTGTTTTCATGTACAGGATGTCTCCACACTCTTACTTCAAAAACACAGCGCAAACCTCTGATGTTCACTTGTGAGGAAAGTGAAAGAAATGTCCACAGTAATTTATTTCAACATGTACAGTCATCCTTCCCCCCAAGTTAGCCATATCAATGATGTCATGCACTTTACCTCTTCTTCCATACACAACATACATACCAAAACAATGCATACCCTTTCTTTGCACATTCTGATGAGCAATTCTTCTACGAAGACAGAAAGCAGTGACCTCAGCACTGAATTTTTAATTTGTTCACAGCCTCCTATGCTATTCTTGGGCTAGATAGATCACACAACTGCCCTGTCATTTTCACACAAACCCTGATTCCTTGGCTTCCCTCAAGAAAAACATCTTTTATGTACTACTCCAGTGTTAGTTTATGATGGAGATAAAAAATAAATAAAAATAAAAACAAATACATGCAGCTCTCAGAGAGCATACCATCCCCTCCATCAGCAAAGCACAGAAGTGATCACTTTGTTGCTCAACCAACCCTTCTATTTCATCCATAAACTGACCCAACACAACCATTTATTTTGTTCACATGAGCCTCAAAAAGTAGTGCAAGAATGTAGCCAAGATATTCTACTTTTTGCCATAGAGCACCACATCCCCATTCTGATTGCAGTAAAAAATAAATAGAAATGCATCATACTACTACCACTGCTCACAGATCTATCTGATTTCTTGAATGAAAATATAGGGGAATAACAAGCATACAATGTATTTGAACTTGTAGCTTCCCGTTTCTACTGGCTCCTTTCTAACAAGTTAAGCATTATACACCATGTCACATGAAAGAGTAGGAAGAATGGACTCTGTCCAGTTTAATATACTACTAGCAATGCTAAACAGATGCCCAGCTCTCCAGGAGGAGGTTCTTCCAATTTATTGGTGCTAGTGTGCCAGTAAAATGCTCCACTACAATGAATCAAACACCAGGTAGCCACACATTCTGAAAACCTCAAGGAAGAGACCGCAGATCTTTTTCAGATTACTTAGCTGTGTCCTCCTCTCCTCCAAAAATCCTAACCTGCTCTCTTTCTTGCCCCAGTAACGGGCCATTTACATAACCTTCCTTTGAGCTCAATGAAGCTAAAGTCAAGAACAGTGCTGAAATACATAGATCAGACCAAAGAGAGAGCACTCACGGCCTGCAAGTCTGGTTTGACTCAGCAACTACATAAAATAAATGAATAAAAATAAATAAATACATTAAAAAACAAACTGCTCATTTTATTCCTGACTCCTTCACTTGACAGAGCATAAGCCCAAACTGAGCTTAAGTTTGGTTTGAGCCAGTGCTGGCTCATCCACCACTATTGTATTTATTGTGGCAGTGGCAAGACTTTTCAGAATAATAGTAAGGAAGAAACTACATGATTAAAAAGCTTAACTCATTACAGCCGAGTGATGCCTCCAGGTGTTTCTGCAGTTACATCCTACTGATGCCTCTAGGTGTCAAATATTTCTTGTTCATATCGCATTAATATTCCAAAAAAACATGTTGCATACAAACTATTAACAGATTTCATCTTAAAGCTTACACAATTGCAAACATAACTGCATTCATATTTGACCTCTGTCTAGTTCAGTTAAAGATAAATAAATTTTTGGTTATATAACATTTATTTACATCGTCATAAATGTCACATTTTTCTAAATAGCTCAGCAACTCAGTAGTACAGACAGAACTGCTTAGCCTCATATAAAAACTCTCAGCTGGTAAACAAAATGCTACTGATAGTATGTGTCTAACTTGAATGGATGGTAAGATATTGCAAGTTGTTTGCACAATATTACAAACTTTATAGCTACTATGTTTAACTGTGATTTAGAAATCTCCTGTATCTCCTTTTCCTTGTTTTTATTTATCCAACTTTTATTTCCTCTTAATCTTACTTTTACGCGTTATTTATCCTGTCTCCAGTATCTACTCCACATATTACCTCTAACAAATACTTTTTCTCTCCTCCTCCTTATCCATGGTTTGCATTTTCCACTCTGACATTTGCTTTGAGTTAGTAATAAACTCTTGCATTTATAACATAACATGTCAGCGTGTTTCAATGCTACATTATATTTATAGTATAGCATAGTATAGTGTAATAGGATGTTAATTTTCACCTATATATATGTAATTTATGTTCTTTTACTTGTGGAGCTTTTTCTCCCTGGGCCTCCACTGAGAATGGTTAAAATTATTCAGTCAGACTTTCCTGCTAAACAAATGTCAACAAATAACTTGAATAAATGTCTATTGAGACTAGCAAGTAACTTCTTCTTCTTCTTCTTTTAGCTTTTCACGGTTGTTGCCACAGTGGATCACTTGTCTGCTCATGATTGGCAGTGGAGTGTTACTGTGTCGAGTTGCCAGCCCGGCGCCCAACCTTCCACAGAAGGCACACATATGCACGCACTCACGCCTAGGGCCAGTTTAGAGTGTCCAATCCACTTACAGCACGTCTGAGACTAGCAAGTAACCATTACCCCATTTTACTTTTCAGAGTCTGCTAATTGCCATAAGTCTGGAATCTATAGTTTCTACACTTATTTATTTTGCAGTCTATAACAAGGCTAAAGGTATGTTTGACAACTTCAGGCCAAGACTATTGGCCTGAAGGGGAAGAGATCTGTAAGCATCTTTACAAATTTTGATGATGTTAAATAAGTCTACTTTTGGCTGGGGGGGGGGCTGAAACATCCATATATATCTATGGAGAGGTCTAGCAATTCTAAGCCCCTATAGTATCATATATCTGTCCCCAACCAGCTCCCTTTGGTCTGGCAGGACAAAGCCTCAAATATGACCCAAGTGACCCAACCTAGATTAGTATATGTAGCACCTGTTGGAGTTGGCAACAGGCAAAGAAAGAATGGTAAAGCTAAACCTGCTCACCTTTCCCAGGGAGGAGGTTAAATGAAGACATATGGGCAAGGCCAGGCTCTTCATCTAGCTTTGACAGAGGCCAAAGCAGACAGAATGCTAGCCGACTTAAGTTGGGGGAGGGGTTTACCCAACCTTAAAGCCTGGGCTGGCATTTTTCTTTGCCAGAAATCATGTTTTTGCAAACTCCAAGCATAATGCCATGACACAGGGGAAGCTCACAACCCACTCAAGCTAAACATGCCTATGCAAGCAGCACTGCCAGCTTCCAGGCTTATAACTTGTGGGAGCTCTGTCTTCAGCAGTTTGAGTTGAGAACAAATGACCCCAAAAGAAAGGTGCTAAACATACAGGTGAACCATCACAGTACTCATCAAGAACAATAAGATTTTTAAAAAAACATCTACCCCATCCCCATACAAGATCCAAGTCTCTCAATGCAATTTCCATACAACTTTCACTAAAAGTTTCTATTTTGTTTTTAGTGCAATCAGTTTATGGTTACCAAAAAAACTCCTTTGTTTTCATAAATCATACATTTAAATTATTGTGTGACTATTTTAAAGTTTTTTGCTCATTGACTGAAAGATTACAGCTTTGAAATTAAGGAGGGTCATTTAACAGTTCTCTTCCTCAAATGTGGACTCAAAAACTTGCAGTGATTGCTGCAGAAGATTGAATGCATCTGTTCCTTTTTACTGCTCAATATTTAGTTTAAAATGCACTTTAAATTTACCTTTCTATTACATGATTTAAAAAAAACAGTTAACGTGCTTAGCAAGTCAGCTTTCTTCATGGGTATAAACAATCCTTTTCTAATGGAAATTGTGTTCTGTAAAAATACAGGATTCCAGTTTGACTTTAGTGTGGTCAACTTTGCTTGTTAGTGTCTTCCTCTTCTCCGTCCGTTTTGTTTTAAACTCACCTGCCCCCCCCCCCCCCAAAAAAAAAAAAAAACTTTCTTGGAAGTTGCTGGTCTGTTGAAATCACATCCTGTGGTTTCTGATTGGTCCTGAACAAGGGGCAGACCTGTTTGACAGCCTTCTCTTTGACTTTCTACCAGTCATTGTGACTTTCTAGGGCATTCCAGCATGGGAAGCATTGAAAGTGGAAACTTATCACTAAGAATATTATGAGAGGTAGACATTCCCTTCTTTAGCAGCATGCATTCCCACTTTAGTAATCTTCATCTATGTGAATTTTTTTTCTTTGTTTTACTGCAGCCTCACATTTTTCCAGTTTTTCTTAAAATGTGTTCACATCAGTTTAAGCAAGGAACAAGTCCTGCAAGATGAGAATGTGCAAGGGATAATAAGATCACAAATGAGGCAAGAACCAAGAGCAGCAAAACCAATCAGCTTGAAGAAATTAAAGTAATCTCAGCAGCCCAGCAAGTTCAACAATCAACCAAGTGTCAACAATTTTCTCTCCATTCCTTAACACAACCACAGGTGTTCCCCAAGGATGCATAATATGGCCCCTTCTGCTCTGCATTTTTATCAACAACTTCCATACCACTCTCAGTCAGTGTAGTGTCATCCAAGTAGTAGATGACTCAACCATCATTCTGTGTTTCCAATTCCTCATCTAAACTACAGCAATTCACCCAAAGTGCTCTCACTTCTACCAAAATATGGATGACCAATAATCACCTTGCCCTAAACCCCAACAAAACTTGTGCGTTTTGCCCCCCCAAAACACTTCCCTAGACAAGGAAGAATTCACTACTCATTCTTAAAATAACACTATCATTGAGGTTGTACCAAATACAAAACTACTAGTTGTCATCATAAATGAAAACCTGACATCTGACCTGCATATTCATACAAATATCAAAAAAAAAAAAATTAAAAACTGGGCATGCTCAACAGATACAAATACTTCCTCAAATACTCCGCAAAACCATCCATAGCCTCTTCCCTTCTTCTATCTTTTCTGTATGGTGCCCCTGTCCTTACTAGTACTCGGTCCTCTCTGAAATCTAAACTTGTAACCAATGCAAAATATTCATCTCACCATTGTTCCTCATTATGCCTACTAAACTGGCTGAACTCCCAGTCATCTTACATATATCAAATGCACATAAATTTTATATTTAAGCCATCAAACTGCCCTGCCCTTTCTTCTCTGCTTACTCAGTATCATCCAAATAGATCTCTCCGATCCAATAATCAACTGCTCCTGGACACAGAAAAAACAAACCTTTCAAGCCAGTCAAATGCCGTACTCCTTTACTATTACAAAACTATGAAACTCCCTTCCACCATCAATCAGGTGTACCAGCAATGCAGCTCCCTAAGAAATCCCCGAGGCAACACCTTTCCTCAGTATGACAGTGGACACGTGCCAAAACTGCAATTTCCAAAACATGACTCCTTTCTACTGTTACTCTATACCTTCCCCAATTACTACTCTGCTATTCTTCTATATATCTTGAAATACTTAAAATTTAACTACAGTACTGGTACTACCTACTACATTTGCTCACCTATACATTGTCAATTATTCAGACCATGTAGCAAGAACCAGAGCTACTCACAGGGGCAATTTAATTATACTAAATTGTTATTCCCAACTTGTGATATCCCAATTGTGTAAAACACTTTATCCTCAATATTGTAATCCATCATTGTACTCAGATTTCACCGTGCTCATTGTATCAACTGCAGCATATGCACTGCATATACTGATCATGCTGACCTACTGTATTGAGTATATTATGTTATATATTGTATGTATTGTGTATCTTACTGTGGAGCTTTGCTCTGCAGGCCTCCACTGAAAATGGGCTCACTGTGGACCATCCCAGTAAACAAATGCAAATAAATAAATTCCAGACTGTTTTTTTTTTGGGGGGGGGGGCAAAAGTCAGACAATGCAAATGAGGTGGACAGAGTGAACAATGACATTAACTACAATAAAATATTCAATTGCAGCTCCTTTACCTTTACAAAACTTCCGTTTACTCAAAAAAGGTCTTATTTTATACCCATGAGGACAGCTAACTTGGTAAGCATGCTAACAAATTTTAAATTATATTGTAAACAATTAAATGAAAAGTACACTTTAAACCAAGTTTTTATTAAGCAGTGAAAGTACATTAACTAAATTTAGAAAACAAGCACCTTCAATCTTGTATAGTTGTGAATGGTCTAGTTATCTGGAAATAAAGTAGGAGCATATAAATTATGATTACGTACAGTACTATAACAGCACTTTGCTCCCTAACTGATGAGATCCTGCTACGCTCTGATAGTGGCCTATTTATAGACCTGACATTAAACCTCATTGATCATCATCTTCTCCAGAACAAATTAATTGAAATTGGTATCTATCTAGATGTTACTCCTTAGTTTAGCAAAATTCCTCACTGACAGACGCTTCAAAATTTAAATAGGATCCTCCCAAAGGTGTACCATAAGGATCCATTCTTGTCCCCTTCCTCATCTCCATATTCATTAAACTTCTTGTGTGATCTCCACCATCTCCTGCTTATTCTATATGCTGATGACACTGTCATTTACCAATCAGGTCACACTCACACCAACATTCAATGCCAACTCCAGTTGGACTTGCATGAACTCCCCAATGGCTCATAAACCATAACCTACTACTAAACCCCAACCAAGACCAAAACTCCACAAAAAAAAAATTCACCAGTATCTGATTATCTTTGACCTACACAACCATTCCATAGAAACAACATCCACCTTCAAATACTTAGAACTGTGGCTTGATCAGTCACTAGACTCATTTCCACACAAAGTGAGGCCAAATATAACTCCATCCTTTTCTGGACCTAAAAGATCTCACCTTTTCTCTCCCAACCAGCCAGAGCAGCCATTGGCAAAGGAGTTCTCCTTTCTAAACTTGAAAATGGGCTCCTGATTTTTTCTTCTGCCTCCAAGAAAAACTTTGCCACGCTCCAGACTCTAACAGCATTTGACAGTTCATTACAATCTCACTACTCTGTGAGCATCACTGTATCACCCTAGAAAGAGTCAAATGGCTACCCATAAAACAAAGCTATAACCTACTTTTAGGAACCCAACTCTACAAACCACTCCAACTCTACAGACAGAGATGAAGAGTCCTAGGGCTTAGCAACATGGTACGAGTATAGACAATGTCCATCAGATTTGATAGGTTTGTGGACAGTCAGTTTTTGGTCATCGGATTTAATAACTAACTCAGAACATAGCTGTGTAGAGTGTTTAGTGCTGAACAAGCAGATGGAATCTGGATAACTTTTTACATGGTAAGAAGCAGTGTACGTTAGTTGATGGGTTAGTTCTAACCAATTTAGGATTTTTAGTGCTATACACTGGTGGATTCTGAAAAGGGTATTTGCTGCAAATTTAGCAACTTGTTAAAGCATTATTCCACTTTTGATTTTTGTGATGCCTAAAGGCTAGAAATGATGGGAGCACCATAAAGAAGTGTTGGTAGTAGTGACCAGCATAGCTTTAGTTGAGTCAGTGAGAAAGTGTTTGGCTTTGTAAGGCATTCCTAGTTTTTGATGAGTATTTCTTATGCAATTTTCTATATGCAGATTGAATTTAAGACGGTCATCCACTACCATCCCTAATAATTTGCTATAGGAAGTGAATTCAATAGTTGAATTATTAATAGAGAGTACTTTTTTTCATGGGAGAGAGATTTGGGGAAAAGTAGCATCTTTTTAGGGTTGAGCATGACTTGAGAGTTACAAAGCCATGTTTCAGTTGCTTTTAAAGCTTCCTGAGTAATTTTTGGAGGTGTCACATTATCAGATGCGCAAATGAGTGTGAAGTTATCTGTGTACTGTATTAGTGAAGCCTGTTGTGTGGATGGGTGGAGGGCACTGGTGAGAATGTTAAAGAGGAGGGAACCAAGGACAGAGCATCGTCATACCTGGTGGTGACTCGGAGGTATGGAGAGAGGGTAGAGTGTCATTTTACTGACCGATACCTATTGGATTGCTAGTTTTTGACCAACAGAACGGTGGCATGAGAGAGACCTAATAAGGACATTTGAAGTAGATATTTGCTGTGACAAACTGTACTGAAGGCTTTAGACAAGTCTAGAAATAAAGGAGAAGACTAGTTTGCCATCATGTCTAGCTTTACTGACAGTATCTATATAGGTTAGAAGTGCAATGTTAGGACTACAGGAAGGACAGAAGCCACGTCATGTGAGGGATAGGAATTCTTCCTGCAGGAGACAGTAGAACAGTGGTTTATGAATACATTTTTCAATTATTTTGCAGAGGGGGGAAATAAGATTGCTATAGGTATAAAGTTAGTAATGTCGGCTGAATTTCCTCCTTTGTGCAGAGGGATAATTTGTGAATTTTTCCAGAGAGAAAGAATGTGGGATTCCTAGAATGACCCATTTATAAGGACTGAGACAGGGTAGGCAATGCTATCAGCTGCTATTTTAAGGTATTCGCTTGGAAGGCCATCAGTAGAAGTACTCCTGGTTTGAGTTTAAGAATAGTTTTATACAGGATGTGGTCACAGGTTTGAAGGTGAAATTGGATGTGGTTATACATGGCTGCTGGACAGGGTTAGGATTAGATGTTGGGGACTCTTTTGTTAGAGATGCTATATTAGCTATGAAATAAGAATTGAACTGTATTGCAGTTTCGAGTAAGGAGTTATTGGGAGAATGTTAAGGTTGAAGTTAAGGCTGGGATGCAAGATTTCTTTAATGGCTGTCCAGAATTTTTTACGGATGTGTTTACCGTTATTCTAAAAATTGTATAGTATAGTTTTTTGCCTTCATTAATTTGGTTTTTACTATTATTAAGAAGCATGTTTAAGTTTACAAGACATTGTAGTGTTTTACATTTCTGCCATTCTTTCCATGCTTTTTCTTTATTCTGCATTACCATTCCACTCTTTTTGGATAGCCAAATTGCATTTGTAGCCTCTTCCTTGTAGGAGGTGCAGGGCTATTTAGAATATTCAGAAAAATTGTATTCAATTCATTTACGGCATCATCTAAGGGGAGGATTTTTAGGGAGTTCCAGTTAATAGATGGGTGGTTAGTAATAAACATATATGGGTTAAACATGGAAAGGTTGCGTGCTGTTATATAAACATGCTGTTTAAGTGGATGTGTGAGATGTCTGGTTGTATAAATTAGGAGATGATCAGTCAGTCAGACATTGCAGCCGAGGTGGTGTATTTGCTAGTATCCGATATCAGAATCTAGTCTAATAGAGAATTTGATGTATTGCTATAATGTGAGGGGCTATTAATTAGCTGTGTGAAACCAAATAAGTTCACCTTGTAGTGGTACTTCTTGTGGAATTGTTATGGATATCCAATGTAGGATATCTTCCAGTATAGCAGTATTGTTGCCAGGAGGCATGTAAAGAAGAGTAGTATAGCAGTATTGTTGCCAGGAGGCATGTAAAGAAGAGTAACACATACTTGTTTATAATTGTACAATTTAGAAAAGTTATAAAAAGCTCTGCTGAAATGAATTTTGGTATGGGTTTGTTGTAAGGGGAAATGTGGCAGTTGTTGGGAAATATTAAAGCAATACCACCACCTTTTCTCTTTATATGGTCATTATGAATGATGGTATAGCCGGGAGGTGCAATTTTGAGTAATTTATGCAGGGTTTAAGCCAAGTTTCGGTTACAGCAAGAATATCAAGCTTATGCTAGGCAATCCATGCATGTATAGTTCAGCATTTTACTTCTTATGCTTCTAACATTTATAACAGCAAAAGTTAGATTACTGGGGTTGGGGGGGGGTGACTGTTGTAGGGTTAGAGTAGTGAGTGGAACAGAATAGTCTTGCTGTTCATTGTGATGGGTGTGGCCAGGATTAGGGTGAATGTCTGGTCAAATCATAACTGAAAGTAATCAATTTATAGTTAATAGAAAGCAATTAGAAGACAGAAACAAAGTAGAATAGGTTTTCTTTCATTTCCTAAATGCAGAACCTTGTTAATCAGGAAGATTTGTACATACAGTATAATCTATTTATCAAGAGAAGGACCTGTGGCCAACTTTGTAAGTGGCCCTTAGAGTGTGAAGACAACTCTGTGGGTGGGGGGGGGGGGGGGTTTAAAAACTAATTTCCAGCACAAGCAGGCACTCATTTGACTAGATGAAGTTAATACACAGTAAGGTTCTTCAATTTAAATTTGCTTGCATTGTGCAAAGACAAAATCTTCATTGAAAATGTTTGAGAGTTGGCCCTCGTGGCAAACCTTCAACAGTATCTGGGTCAAAAGCAGTGACTCCAGGCCCTGCCCTGTAAAGACGTCGGTGACGGAGTGAAACAAGACAGAACAGCCATAACACACAATACACCACAGCTTTGTTTTTGTTTATTTCTGTCTCTTCAGAATTAGTTTTGCTGTCTTGTGCCCTGGCTCCCTATAAATCATGAATTTGATTAAGCAGATATTTGAAGTATGAATGCTCAAAGTTCATTACCGTACTAAAAAAACAGTACCTGTAACTGTAACTGCAATTTATGTTGCATGCGCCTTTAGCCTATGTTGCAGCTGAAAAGAACAGCCCAACCACTTGGTTATCACATAGAGAGAGAAAACATCAGTATATACACCCCAGTTTCAAGTCTTGAAATCAAGACAGTCCCTGGAGAATGGGGCCTTTACTTATCTCCTTAATATCAGAAACTCTCACGACATCCTAGAGAAGCTGTACCCCTACCATCTTCAATGTGCTACCTCAGATTTTCAAACCCACAAAAGGTGTAATGTGATACAACATAAGCCTTGCAGGCATGTGTTTCTCTCCTTTGCTTTGGACTCTAACTCTTTTATAATACGACAACTCCCCTGTCTCATTTCTCTATACTCTAATACCATTCTCTGCCTTACAGGTTCACGTTTCATTGTAATCATGTCAAAGACTGCACTCAAAACAGATATGTACTTGCAACATCAGCTTATTAGCAAGAAAGTCTTCTGCAGTGGTAAATGTTAGTATTTCCACTTCTTCTATCCCAAACTCAAGTCAGCACAGTTCTGATATTTCTATATCTCCTGTGCTTAGGAATATGAAAACCTCCTACCAGTACATTTCTTGACATCAAACACAGGGCCAGGAATGCAGTCAGTCCTTATACTTTACAGTTATTTCAGCATTAACTGAGAAATCACCATCTGAAAGACAAATTAAAAGAAAAATATGGTTCTGGCTTTACACATGCATAATACCCATACGGAGCATGAGGTGTTACAGCCAGCGGGGTCTGAACCTGTGCAGAGTGCATTTGCACTTATAAACAGAGAGGAACTCTTAGCAGAAACAAGTGCGAGCTTAAAAAATGTGCTGCAATTTTATGATTTCACATTTTCAGGTCAAGGCATTCCTCCAGATCTAAGTATCATTAAGGGATTGCATGACTTACCGCAGTGGATTGTTATCTCACAGCACATGCAGAGTTTGCATGCCCTCCCTGTGTCAGCATGGTTTCCTCCCACATTCCAAACTCATGCAGTAGGTGGACTGGGCACTACACTAGCCACAGATGAGTGTGGGTGCGAGTGTGTGGTTTGAACAGCTATGGGAGGGCTAGCTACCCAGCAATGTAAACCTTGGCTCTACATGAATGTCACTGTTGAAGTGACGCACCAACCCCATACGCAAAAATGGGAAAAATGGTTGTGGATGGATGAATGATATACCACAACCAATAAAAGTAAAAGAGGATAGAAGTATACCAACATCAGTATGAACTTTACTAAACATGCAAGTGTAACGACTGATCTAGTAGTAAAAATTAATGAAAAACAATACAGTCCCTTTAAGATGTAATGAAGTACAGTTGTGTAAGTATACTTACCTTAACAGCAGATGATGTTTGAAAAGATTACTGTTGCAGTAACATGTAGCTATATGGGGATGTATCCTGCCAAGGATCAGATGTATGACCAGTATACAAACGCATTTGGGTGACTTCTATATGTGCAGTACATCCAAAGAAACTCAAGGATATACTGGGATGAAAACAGAAACATGGGTGCCAAAATTCAGAGCTTTCATGCCTCCCTAGAGCACAGAGGTGGAGTTATAAAAGCAATCTGATCAGGCTGCCAATTTGGAAATATATGTGCTAGAAGAAACATGGGACAGTGGAAAGGGAACTTCAACCTGGCCAAAATTACATCCAGAAAAGAAGAAGAAAAAAAATGGAATGGAGGGAGGGTTTCGATACTGCAAACGTGATTTTGAACACCTACTGCTATGCTAAGTTTACTTACACAATTATACTATGCTCATCATTAGAGCACTATTGCAGTTGCATATAGCTATATGGGATGATTGCCAAAGCCTAGACAGCCAGGTGAAGAGGAATGAAGGTCAGACTTCAGGAGCCCAAGGATAATTGATCTAGTAAATCTAACTCTGACCATGGAAAGACTCAATCTTGTAATATTTGGTTATGGTATGACCAAGAAACTGCCTGTAGAATTGATCTAGAGTTCATTCTTTTCCAAAAATGCTTTAGAAATAGCCATAGCTCTGGTAGAGTAAGCTTAAGCCCTCTGAGACAAGGACTTGCCATGCTAGGTGTAACAAATTAATGGAATTGGATAACCATTTAGAAATTGCCAGTTTTATCCCAAGTTGTGCTTTTTATTACTATTAAAAGAAATGAAGCCCTCGTCCGAAGCTCAAAGTCTTTCATTCTATTAATGTAGTACTTGAGTTATTTGTGGACATCCAGAGTATGCAGACTTCGCTCTCATTTTTTTAAGGCTATGAAAGAACATGAGGAGATGAATGCATTCATTCAAAGTAAATTCTGATATTACTTTTGGCAAAAAGGAAAAGTTTG